>NC_046378.1:1991677-2117414 GCF_011125445.2 Fundulus heteroclitus | reverse complement strand
TGGATGGAGGAAATTTTATACCTTTCTGTTTTACTTACATTCCAAGAGTTTGTATTTCCGTATATTAGTCAGAAACCTGTGCACTGAAACCTGTCACTTTCCTTAGCTAACAATTTTTACCCTGGTACACAACAATAGGGAATAATTGTTAATAATATAGTTTTCTGACTGGCTACCCGTTGTTGTTGCAGTCCCCAACTTTTAAGGTAGAAGTAGCAGAGCTGTAAAACTGCAGGGATCAGGTCAGGGTTCAATGTGTTGATAAGCATACTAGTAACTGAGGGACATTCTTCCAAATGGACAAAATAATCCTGGATGGATGTAAGATAATAGATATCAAAAAAAGGCTTTCTTTCTGTTTTGCAGATTAAAGTGGTTGGCCCCGACAGCCAGCCTGTTGCTAACGAGCTGCTTTACCTGTTTGTCGACAACTCCAAGGAGACAACGCTCACAACAGACTTGAAAGGCATTTGTCAGTTTTCTCTGAACACAAATCAATGGACGGGCTCTGTCTCTCTTAAGGTTTGGGTGTATATTTTGTTGTTTGTTATTGTTTGCAGGAATATCTCGGACAATGTATTGGCTCCCATCATTGTATGATTTATAGGGTTTGCTCAGGGTCGGCGAACCAACAAAGATGGATGGGTATTGCCAACGTCCATGTTGTCCTTTACGCCAGTTGGCGGACTTTAGGGGCATAGTGTGGTGTGTCTGTGTAGTCTTTGTTGCCCTTCACTTGAATGAACCAAGATACCTGGAAGTCAGTGTATGTTTCAGTCTTGGTTTAATTTCACAATTGATCTTACTTCACAGGTTCTCACCAATGATACGCAAGAAAACGAACCTCATTTTCCCACTTTACGACAACCAGATTATGGATCAGCCTACCTGTACATCTCACCATTTTATTCCAAGAGCAATAGTTTCCTAAAGCTCAAGCAGATCAGCGAGGGCCTCCCCTGTGACAGAGACGCAACTGTGAAAGCTCAGTACATCATTCAGGGGAAGGAACTGAAGGAGGGCCAGACGGTCCTTAACTTCTTCTACCTGGTTTGTGTCACATTCACAGCTCCTGTCGTACAATCCCATCCCGAATATATAATCACTAATCTTGGAGGATGATCATGTGCAAATGTGTCATTTGGTAGCCAAAAGAAAATCACATATGGTACAAATGACTTTTATATGCTAGCTGAATATCTTGGCTTTGCAAAACATGCTTTAGAAACATTCTTATCACTGATACATCTGATCAAGTGCAAGAAGAACACATCTCATGGAATGCATGAGATCTTCATGAGATCTTCATGCCGGTAAATAAATGTTTTGGGTCATATCATTTAGTTTTCGGTGGCAAAAAGACTGAGGGAACATCATCCAAGAGTAGTGATTCCATATATTGTTCTCTACTTTCAGTGGAAACTTTAACTCTCTGTAATGTTAAAATTCCATAGTAATAATATGTTCCCTGCATACATTGTCTGCCTTTGTAGGTTCTCTCCAAAGGTGCAATTGTGAGTCATGATCTTGTCCCGGTGGATGTCACAGCAGGAACTGGTATGAAACTAATGTTAACTAATCAAGTTTACGAAGGATAAACTGAATGTCATCTAGTACATGGTTTTCTTATTGAATATCCAGTAACCCAAAAGTTTTGGTAAAGTTTCAAGCGTTTTGTAAGCAAATCAACCATGTAGTGTTCATCTAGAAAATCTGCTTAATGGCAGAACCTGATGAGTGTATTTAAAAAAACTTGGGGGCCCCAAGAGAGAAGGATATTTGTTTAGAAACTGGAGGCTCTGAACATTTTGTGGCTCTTTAGGGCTGCAGGAAAGGATATGATAATACTAGTGAATATTGCTATAGTGATGTGACTTGACAAATAAACTACTGAATAAAAAGTGTTAATGTTTATCTGCTTTGGTTTCATACCAAACACACACCCCAGAAAATGAGCTGTTCATGGGAAGAAAGTTTTTATTTTATTTTTCCATCTCAACAGCAAAGTTTTATTAAAAAAGTAATTTCTAACTTAGTTGTTGCTGCTTAATGATTTGACCACCTTCCCACCTCTTTACTTTCCTATGACGTTTTTTATGCTGCATTGAACAAGGTCATCAAGTATATTACGTGTATAGAAAACTTGAGTACATAGTCCTAAAATGAATTGGCTAACGCTTATTGAATTCCAAGCAGTTCTTCGGAGTATCTAGCACACAGTGATATTAAGAGAACGATAAATTAGCGATGTACTGTGCAGCCCTAGGGCTGATTGGTTTGACGTGCCTCTTTGATGTCACATGGAGGATCATTTGGTGGTTTCAAACTTGAAGAAAGTGGGCCGGGGATAGTGGTCTGACTATCGAGCCATCCCTCTTTTTAGACTCCCTGGAAAGTTTACTGTAGTTTGTTGGAAAGTAGGCTAGGACTGCTTTTTGTAATTTTGTGTGGGGTACTGGGACGCTTTTAAGCACTAGCTAGTCTATTTATGAACAAAGCAAGAACTGTCTCCATATTCTAGGCACAAACTCGAGATAGGCGTAAATGTGGATTTGCCTCCACCAGTGCTGTACCTTGTCCCTGAACCTGTTTGTGGAGGGGAGAGTGTCTTTCTGGTTTGCAAACATCACAATCTCAGCTTTGATTTTGGCAAATGATGTGGTTCTGTTATTAAGGTCCTGCGACAGACTGGCGACCTGTCCAGGGTGTACCCCGCCTCTCGCCCATTGAATGCTGGAGATAGTCACCAGCACCCCTCGTGACCCCACAAGGGACAAGCGTTACGGACATGGATGGATTGATGTTATTAAGGTCAAGACAGTGGAGTAATCCAACACGGGTGGCCTGTATTTTACTGCCAACAATCGAATCGGATTGCTGGCAGTAAAGAAATTTTATTAGCTGTTACCTGAATTGCATGACTGTGTAGTTATGTAACATTGATGCCAGTATTATATTAAGTAATGGTGCCCCGCCCCAGTCTTTGTCTTGATCACTGCGTGATCACTCTTGGGCTTTTTGAGATGAGATTCACTAGGTTAGTCACCTGAAATGGTTTTGCAACTTTCTTGAAGGAGACAAACGTTTGACTGGTAGTGTATTAAATCAATAAAGTTATAAGGACGAGACATTTTTCATTCAACAGAAGACAGTGTTTCTCTGGTTTGTTGACTGAAGAACTTAAGCGTGCAATGTGTGCTGTTTAGTATTGAGGCATCAAAGGCCTGTGGCAACATAGCAAAGTTCCCTCAGGTGTTGTTTTTGGGTCAATAGCATTAATTAGAAATAGAAAATGCTATTTTCTATTTCTCTAAAATATTTTCACCTGTTTAAATATTGACCTCTCTTTTCATGCGTCTGATTAATGCCCCAGTCAACAAAGGGGAGCTGACAGTCACACTGAGTCAGGTGATGGACCTCGCACCGGTTGCCCAGGTGATTGTTTACTCCGTGATGCCCAATGGGGAGATGGTCGCAGACAGCCAGGACTTCCCCGTTCAGCTCTGCCTCAACAATAAGGTAAGGAACACAAAGATGTGGGTTTTTAGAAGAGAACCGAAACATGGATAAACAGGATTCCCCTGATGGTTCACCATGGTTGTCTCATCAGGTGTCCCTGAAGTTCTCGTCTGTTCAGAAGCTTCCAGCGGAGGAGGTGACACTGACACTGAAGGCCAACCCCAAATCACTGTGCTCTGTCAGAGCCATCGACCAGAGTGTCCTTCTGCTGAAACCAGAACAGGAGCTCACCATTGACTATGTAGAGCAACCAGCTCCTCACCACCATGTTCAGATTATTTGTTTTAGAAAACGAAAGGTTTAGACTGTTCTCCTTGGGTTCTTGTGCTGACAGGTGTTCAACCAGCTGCCTGTACAGAAGCTGTCGGGGTATGATTACGAGGTGGAGGACTTTGAGTCGCATCGTTGCTTCCCCGGGCCAATCCCCAGGCCAATCCCTATGCTTCCGCTTGAGCCTGTGCCTGAACCGGATCCTGAACCTGAAGTCACCCCGACACCTCCCATCCATGTTGACGTCGGCGTTCGATCAAAGCGCTCGCTTTTCCGTCCGTTCTATCAGATGATAGATGTTTACAGCATTTTTAAAGTAAAGATTTATGTTGAATGGGTTGTATATTTAGGCCAGACTTCATTTTAATTGTATCTGTGTTTTACCTTCTCCATTGTTCTTTATCTGTCCCCTACTTCTGCATCTGGATTTCTTCTCAGTAGTTGTTTTTGCGCCAGTTGCAGTTCTGTTTCTACGTGTTTCTTTCACCTCCTCTTACTTTCTCAGTATCTCACCTCATCAGTAGTCTATATTTAAGCTGCACTATAGTGTCAAAACTAGTTGTTCACTCATCTAAACTCCTCATTTAAAATGTGCCAAACACTTCCAGATCCACCGATGTATGACATCCATGACCTAGACATTGAGTGCTCCTAAAAACATTTGGGAAAGAATGGGTTGCTCTCAGGAAACCAGTGGATTTCAGTCTGACTGAAAAAGGCCATCTGTCCAATAAGTCCAATCAGCTGTAAGGGGTATAACAAAGAGGAAGTGATTAGAAATGGCAGCAACTCAGCCAAATACAGGCAGGCCAAGTATAAGAGACCAAGGCTAGTGGAAGTGGAAGCACATCAATGGTAAAATTTCAAGCTCAAAAAAATACTAAGAACAATATGTAATAATCGACACCATTGTGAATACTTTTGGCAATATTTCTAATAATCAGTAAAATGTGACTAAGAAGACCATGATGGCGCTGTGTTTTTAACCATCTGAACTGGGGAAAAACAAGCGCGGAGTAGGCACTAGAGCAAATTTAGAGATTGAAATGGCTCAGCGTGTATCGATTTACATGGAATGAGCATCTTTGAAAAAGTCTTTAGTTTTGATATCTAGATATTGATTTATTTTGACAAGTCTGAGATCTGAACACCCCTCCCCCCCAAAATAAAACATCAACAAAAACCCATTGGTATTGGTAGTGGAGATTACAAATTGAGTTTCAACTCAAGTAGAGTTGAAACTGCTTTAGCTGCAAAGAGTGGGCTGATATACTAAACCCCGATGGATGAAGGATGGGTGTCACACAGGTTCATATGCATGTGATGGGAGCCAAACAAACTTTTGGCAACGTGGTGTGTCTCTGATGTTTTGAATTTTTTGACCTCTCCTTTCTGTCTGGTTTCCTCTAGCTGTCATTCCGGATCTCTTGCTGTTTAGCGAGTTGAACATCAGTCATGGCGCTGCCCCACATGACTTCTCTGTCTTTGTCTATCCACTTCTAGGACATTGGAGTCAAAATTGTGACAAACTCAGATGTGAAAAAGCCCTACGACTGCTTCCTGTTTAAGTTTAATGGTATGCTTATTTTTCGTGTTTTATTGTCCTGCTCATTCTTAGTGTTGAATGTAGAGACTGTCACATTCTAAACTTTATTTAGCATTGCCAGAGGCTCCTCCCATGGTAGATGAAGTAGATTTGGCAGCCGCTCCAGTGTCCGCTCCAGCTGAAATGCCTAAAGAGACAATTAGAAAAAACTTCATTGAGACCTGGATCTGGGATCTAGTCTCTGTTGGGTGAGTACATTGCCAAAATTATTTATTTTCTCTTTTATTTGTGTCTTTCTCGAGGCATTGGTGAACCTGTTGCCTTTAACTTGGAAGTGGCTAGAGGTGGAGAAGCTAGAGGTCCAGAGGAGCAGAAAGAAGAGACAGTCAGAACAGAGTTTCCTGAGACCTGGATCTGGGACCTTATTACTGTGGGGTAATAAGCAGAAACCTCATGAAGACAGATAACGCAATAGAATTTGAAGGAAAAAAAACTTAACACAACTGTTTGATTTTCTCAAATCATTTAAGCCTTTAAATGTATTTAATACTAAATGTTCTAAATGGTATTTAATTAGGTTCATGTAATGAATGGGTTTATCCATCGATTTATCTCTTTTCATGGACGGTTTCTGTTGTTAGCTCAAACCATACCACAAGAATCAGAATTTTTCTGGTTCGATGAAAAGAGTCAAAGAACAGATGGTGACTTTATAGCTAAAGTTTGAGCTCAGAAGAGAGTGAAGGTTCTGTCTCAGAAGGCAAAGGATCCCTGTCCACTCCTACTCTCTGTAAGGAACAGAAATTAGACTGAAAATAGGCTTAGACTGAGCGGATTGGAGAGTTTGCAACCGGATCAGCATCAGCCAGTTTGTAATGTGCTACAAAGTACCTTCGTTGTGGATTAGTTGAGTCTCATTAAACTGAAACATCACTGAGTTCAAAGAAGACATCGTGAATGAATGTGAAAGGGGGTCCTCAATGGGAGAAATGAAGAGAATGGATGTCAAGGGTTTTAGAAAAGGATGAGTGGGAGTGGTGGCCTAGTGGTTAGAGCACAGAGCTTAGGTCCCAGAGGTTCTGAGTTCAACTCCCACAAGCTGCCATTCTGGGTCCCTGAGCAAGACCCTTAACCCCCAATTGCTCCCCAGGCGCCGCACAGTGGCAGCCCACTGCTCTCCAGGGGTATGGGTTAAGATACAGAAGTGAATTTCTCCATTGTGAGATCAATAAAGTTTTATTATTATTATTATGAAAAGGGCCCCTAAATAGGATTAGTTGGAAGAAGGTAGGCTGGAAATGGGTAGTAAATAGAGATTAGAATGATGAGTGTGATGAGAAAATATCTAAAACAGAAATGAGAAGAACGAGTTTGATGACAACTGGTAGAGTAAAGCAGGATGAGGAGGATAACTTGGATGAAACGCTTTTCAAACAGGGAAGAGTGGGATGAAAAGGGCCCATGAAAGACAGGAGGACGGTCACTTTAGTTATTCACCTCTTTCAAGTTGACAAAGCAAGACCACACAGGGCTCTTTCTGCCCCACCATGTAGCCCCTACATGAGCACCTACAGTATGTTGGGCATTTAACTAATACTCTATACCATCGTACTGGCTTTCCAAAAGCTTTCAGTGCCCCAGTTACAAGCAAAGATGTTAAGCATCATCTTTGTGAGTTAAACCAAAGTTTAGTAAGCTTTGACGTCTGCAGTCAGTGTAAGCACCTTTTAGCTGATATCCAGAACATATGTAGATTGTGGGCTGAAAGGAAGCTCTAAAAGGTGGTGGAGAGAGAGTAGGATTGAGAACCAGAGCTGAGTGGGTCAGGCAGCTGTAAAGGGGATCGTTGGGTAATAAGAGGGTTTAGCTGAGACGTTGGGTAGCTTGTGTGACAACATTAGCACCATGTGTAGTTGACCTGTTTTCGTTTTCTCTTTTCCCAGATCTATAATTTCTATAATGTTTAGCATTTTTATAGAATTTTGTAGAAATGAAATGTGTAGGAAATCTTGCTCAGACCCCTGACTCCTCTCCTGCATCCGTTTCCAGAGACGGTGGCTCAGCGAGGATGGAGAAGACGGTCCCCGACACCATCACCAAGTGGGCCACCAGCGCGTTCTGCGTGTCCCCCACTGGCTTTGGCGTGTCACCCAACACCGGGCTCACCGTCTTCCAGCCGTTCTTCGTCAGCCTCACCCTGCCTTACTCTGTCATCAGAGGGGAGGTGTTCACACTGAAGGCCACCGTCTTCAATTACCTCACCCGTTGCATAATGGTGACTAGTCTCGTTCTCACTCAGGAATTTTGTTCAGGCAGCGTGTTTGAACTTTCTAGCTTAATTCTGAGCTTTGGTTCTGTTCACAGGTCAAAGTAACTCTGGCTGCCTCTGACCAGTACACCTTCAGGGACTGTGAAGGCTGCCAGTACAGCACCTGTCTGTGTGGAGAGGAGACCAAGACCTTCTCCTGGATTGTGACTCCGTCTGCTTTAGGTAACGTTAGACAGCTGACTCCATTTTCCAAACATTTCACTGCCCGTCATATTCTTTCTGCTTTGTGTATGTAAATGACTGAATGGGCCACTTCTACTGGTCTGTGGGACACTGAGATGTGGACACATTACAGACAACCCAAGGTTTTCTTTAGCACTGGAGCCAGAGTAATGCTAACCACAGTAAGGAAAGAAAGTGAGAGTGAATCTCTTTAGGGACAAATATGTTTCTTAGTTTTGCCTGGAGTAAGATTTAGGAAATCCAGGAATCAATGATCCTACAAGCGGGGTTGTAATCCTTGTACCCAGCTAAACAGACGACCTGCACAGACACATCCTAGTCTAGTGTTGTCCAGTCTATTTTTATTTCCCTAAAAAAATCCACGTTAGTCTAAGTTAACGGTTTAGATCAGAGCTAGCCTGCCTGTTAGAAAAGGCTGATGGGTAAAATAAACTCCTAATGAACTGCAGTAAGGGCTCATGAAATCATTGTTAAATATGCCTGCTTGTCAAAATTATTAATTTATTCTTCGTTTTGATTATTATTAATTAGTTATGCATGTTTTCAGTTTAAATTGGTCAGTAAATTAATGAATTATTTTTATATTAAACTGTTAGAATATGACCCTTTTGGGCCTCCGTAAACCATGTCAGCCAGCTCTCATTACCTGGATTCTGACATCTCATCGTTGCTATGTCACCAGTAATCAGCAGCAGAATTAGCATTTCACCGAATGAAATGTTGACGTGTGTACTCCGTCCATCAGAACCCTCAGCTTGTGAGTGAAAGCCGGTTCTGAACAAGCTAATTAATCCCCGCTGAGGGCGCTGACAGCAGTGAGAGGCTGTTGTTGCCTGGCTGGCCCCGAAAGCTGAGGATTCCCATCAGCCTCCGTCAGCAGGGATGGAGACGGGGTTCTGATGAGTGTCAAACTGCGATCCTCTAACTCCCCCCTCTGAGGAATGCTGACAATCACTTGTACTAACAAGTCAGGTAGTATCTCTGACGAAACACTCAGAAACCTCTCCCTGAGGGGCTGATCTGTACTTGTCCTCCGTGTGAAGAATTGAGGGCTGTGAAGGAAGCGAGGGAGGACATGGGAAACAGAGCTGCACGGAGACATGGAATAATAAGGCAACAAATGGCCGCTAATGAGGAGATAAACAGGAGGAGGAAGGAAAACGGAGGAAGGATGGAGGAACAGGAAGGGTAATGAGTCGTGTGGAGAAGCAGATGGGAAGCCGTGTTTCCTCTGTACACACTGAGACAGGTGGGAATCGATAACCCCCCCCCCACCCACGCAGCCTCAAAATGAGAGTGCCTGTCTGTGTGTGTCTGTGTACACAGGCGACGTGAGCCTGAAGGTCAGCGCCGAGGCCCTGAGCACCCGCGCTCTGTGCGGCAACGAGGTGGCCACGGTGCCGGACGTGGGCCGGATCGACACGGTGATCCAAACGCTGCTGGTGGAGGTCAGTGAAAGACGAAGCGTCACTCACAGGCCTGACTGCCGCATTCATGCCTTTATTACTGGAAATGATTTGTAACAAAAAACATATTTGGCATAAAATACCTGAAGTTTTCAATAATCAAAGCCAGCAGTTTTAATGAAATCCCTCCAGCGTTACGGCTTCGCAGAGATATGGGAGAGATTCTTGCTCCTGATTGGACATTTCAGAGGTCTCACAGCAACAGGAGCCCTGACAGGCAGCAGTAGAACAAACTGATGCTGATTAGTGAATGGAGCAAAGAGCATTAAGTCAGAAAGTCAGAGACACTAAGGATCCTTTCACCTCCACCTTTAGGGCTGAACGCCGTTCATACACACTTGTTGGTAACAGTGAGGGTGCTTTGCCCATGCTGCTAGACATGGATTGGATGACAGCTTTTTACTTTACACAGTAATTTGTTTTACACTGCATAAATATTACTGTATGCAACACTTTTGTATGTGGGCTGGACTTTTATTAATATTATTTGATTACATTTGTTAATTTCTCTGCAGACTAATTTTATTTGGTTTCCATTTAAAGGAGCTTCTTGAATATTTTAATAGTAGGAAAGGTGGCACCGTGCTTCCTTTATGATTTCTCTTTGGAGGAAAAGTGCTGGACATTAAGATAGACTTTAAGTGGGATGTTTTTAAATGGTTATGCTAGTTGTGTGTTAAAATAAGAACACATATTAAGAGCCAGCAGCATTTTTGTGATCTTTTCTGTCCTGACACTTGAGATTTATCTCATATAGTTATTAAAAAAGAAAAAAAAAAACATATT
The DNA here is from genome assembly GCF_011125445.2 of Fundulus heteroclitus. Taxonomy (NCBI): domain Eukaryota; kingdom Metazoa; phylum Chordata; class Actinopteri; order Cyprinodontiformes; family Fundulidae; genus Fundulus; species Fundulus heteroclitus. The sequence continues at coordinate 2,107,315 of NC_046378.1, read as the reverse complement.
TGACCTACAGAAACAGTTTCCTTCATTACCTCTCCAACATATTAGGTGTTTTTTAAGCTGTTTGTGTGAGAAGCTGCTGGTGGGTTTTCTGTCGTCAGGATTCTCCTCTAACTGCGCTGTTCTGTGTGTGACTGTCAGGCTGAAGGAACCCCTCAGATGGAGAGCCACAACGCTCTGCTGTGTCCTGCAAGTGAGTGTCTGCACCCCGCAGCAGGGACCCTGATGTTATGCACTGGACGTTCTTCAGGAAACAAGAACCACTGAGCTAAAAGTTTAACCCATCTGTCTTTTATTGCAATGTTTGTTACCAGATAGTCCAGTGGAGAAGAAGGTCTCCCTCCTGCTGCCTGCAGCGTTTGTGGCCGGATCAGCCAGAGCGTCCGTCTCTGTCCTGGGTAGGTGGTGCAGCACTGAGACACCGTGCAACACACACCAGGGAGTAGAAGTTGTGCTGAGACATCTGACTTTTTGTCTTCTTCCCGCCCTCCCCCTCTGCAGGTGACCTGATGGGCCGGTCCCTGCAGAATCTGGACAAGCTGCTGGCCATGCCGTACGGCTGTGGGGAGCAAAACATGTTGCTGTTCGCACCAAACATCTTCATCCTGGACTACCTGAAAAGCTCTGGTCAGCTGACTGAGGCCATCCTGGCCAAGGCCAAGCGCTTCCTGGAGGGTGGTGAGCACGTTTTCCTGAATCGTTTCACAAGAGGAGGGGGAAGAAACGCGGCAAAGCGCAACGGGTCGGAGTCGATCCCGGGCCGACCGCGCCGAGGCCTAAAGGCCTCCTAGTATGGTTCGCGCTAACCGCTCCGCCACGGGCGCGCCCCTATTTCTGTTTTAAATTCCTGGAAATTCCAAAAATAGACTCCCAGTCTTCATTAATCTTCACAAAGCTGTTTAATTTGTAGTTGAAACGTTCTGGATTTGAAAGACGCGTTTAGAAGAAAAATAATCAGAAACTGAACCAGGAGAATCTGGCAGAGTTTAGTTGTCTAAACCGAACATCCAGTTCAAATATGGGATAAACCAGCTGTGAAAGATCTTTCTGGGTTTGAGAACTTCCCCCGGTACACCCGGCATCACCAGGTGAATGGGTGGAGAGAGTCAAAGGGGCTGATTCTTCATCCAGAAAGCTGGTGCTCAGTGTTTTCCTTAATGTTTCTTCCTCCAAGGGAGTGCTTGCAAAAGTATTCACACCACTTGAAGCTAGGGTTACAAAGCTATGTAACTTTGTCGCATTGCAACCACAAACATCACTGTATTTTGTTTTAATTGCATCTAATTCTGCCCACGAGCTGTTGGGCAGAATTGTGAAGTAAAAGAAAAACGGAAAACCGTGGAAGAAAAATTATAGAAGGCTCAACTGTTTGTGCAGATTAAAATCTGAAAAGCCTCTCAACGGTTTTCTTCTAGGACTGGCCTAAACTTAGCTCCATCCGTCCTCCTGTTAACTCTGAACGGCTTCTTTTTGCCAGCCCCACAGCATGATGCTGCCATCACCACATTGATGGTGGGGATGGTGATCTTTAGCCTGCAGTGTAAGTTTCCCTGCATGTTATGTTTAGCATGTGGGCCAAAAAGCTTAATTGTTAGTCTCATCTGGCCAGAACACCAGGACAGAACTTCTGCTAGCCTTCCTCCAGCGACGTCTGTCTCCTTGCCTCTCAGTCGTGAAGGATTGAGAATTGCAGGAGTAATGGTTGATGAGTTTTCAGATTCTCCCACCTGAGCTGGAGACCTCTGCAGCTCCTCCAGAGTGGGCCTAACTCCACCTCCTGGCTGCTTCTCTGGTTAATTTCATGCTCAGAGGAAATAGTGCTCTGAAAGGTTCATCATTTATAATGTTGCTCATGCCATCGTTATCCCTGCTCTGTTTGGTGGCACACCACACTTTTCAGATTTGTATTAGTAAGACATTTTGAAACCCACAGATCCGTTTTTCCTCCACTCCACAATTCTTCCCTACTTTGTGTTGGTTACGTCCAATAAAATCCAAAAAAAACCCACGTTGCCGTTTGGTGGTTTTAATGTGACAAGTTGTTCAAGTGGTACGGATATCTGTTGATCGGATTCTGAGACCCGGTTGAACTCCAGAGATTCAGAAGGTTGCTGATAAAACATCTTACGGTGGAAGAGTCGGACATGTTTTACTCCAGGTGGATGAAGTCTGTGTTTTAAAGAGAATCTGCTCTCTGCCTGTCTCTGTGTTGTAGGGTATCAGAGGGAGCTCAACTACAAGCATGACGACGGCTCCTACAGCGCCTTCGGGAACAGCGACCCCTCTGGCAACACCTGGTCAGTGACACGACGAGCAGATTTTCATCCCCAGTTCTGCAGCCAACATATTTACCATTTACCCGTTAATTCAACCGCAATGAATCTATAAGGCAACAATATATCATTTACCGACCAACGTTCCATCAACACATGACAGATGGGCTAGTGTTCCCCATCGGCACGCCCAATATTTTTACGTTGAACAAATATCATTTTATTGAGTGAATCCAACACGTGTCTCTGATATATGGTTTTCCTTTTTTTCTTTTATTTTGAACAGTAAAAACATGAAGATTAAAGTACAGTTCTCTTTGTCTGCTGCCAAAGCAAGTATTCTGATATATTAGTCTTATTAGGAAGCTTCTGTAAAAATGGAATATTGGAATAATGGATTTAGAGCAGAGGCTGCCTGGGGGGATTTCACAAAAAGGGGTCTGGGCAGCAAGGCATTTGGTAAACGTGTGTGTGGGGAGGGGAGGGGTGGTTGTAGAGGTTAACTGGAGGCGTAGGTATATGGGCCTGTATGTATAGATTTCAATCTGTGTAGAGATCAAAAAATCTGCGCTAAAGACAAACCCAGGAGCCAGATACGATTTTAGTTTGAATGATTCCACACCTGGAAAAGAAAGGTTAAAACGCATCAAAAGGCCAAATAAATATGGCATTCTTGCTAAAGATGAGTGGACATGAACTTCTGGACAGAACTCTATAGTTCTGGACAGACGAGTGTGTGAGTGCAGCCGATTGTTCTGCTCTGCTCTGTTGTTGCATAACCGTCCTGCTGCTGGGGTCATCTTTGGGTCTCACAGGCTCTGACTGTCTTTTGTCTCTAGGCTCACTGCGTTTGTGATGAAGTCCTTCAGCGGAGCCAGAATTTACATCTATGTGGACCCACAGCACATTAAGGACGCCAGGACCTGGCTGTCCGGACTGCAAAAGAGCGACGGCTGTTTTACCTCTGTTGGCAAGCTCTTCCACAACAGCATGAAGGTATGATGGATTTAGGAGTTCATGGTGGTCAGCTAAAAAGACAGCTTTGGTTCAGTGTGACTACTAATTCACCAGCATGTCAAATACTTGAGAACCATTGATCCCTGTGACTGTCTAGTTTATAGATAGATACCAACTCTTAAGTACTGAGGCCCGTTTGGAGTTGCTGACAGGACATTTCAGCAGATCGGACCGGCCTGCTGCATCAGTTTTATGGGTTCCCTTTGTCTCTGGCTCCAGATTAAGTCCTCAGTGGGTTGATCATTTTCATCAACTGATCCGTTTGATCCTAACACATTACCCATTCCATATCACAATGGGTATTCAGCAGGATTTTTTCTTCAAATTGAAATCTGACGTGTTTTGAAAGTATTCCTTTTTGGGCTGCAGTCTATAATAATAATAATAATAATAATAATAATAATAATGTTACAGTTATGGAAGATTTCTGTGATAAATGACCCTGCTACCTTTCTAACTGAGATAATTCTCCTTACATCAGTGTTCTGCTATGTTCTCTACTTTCATGGCAGTGGCCAGCTCATGTAGGCTGCACAATCAATATTATAACAATTGGTTCTGCAAAATATAGCTCAGGCTGGTCCATAAGGACCCTGACCTGAATATGATGGCTCCGATTGGTGCATAATGCCTCTGACTATTGCATGATGGCAATAGTGTTTAGTTAAAGCTGAGAGTCTGATTTGTGCTGTTCAATCTTGTGTTCCCACAGGGGGGGGTGAGCGACGACGTGTCGCTGACGGCTTACATCGTTGCTGCTATGCTGGAGTCGGATGGAGTGACCTCGGTGAGTCCCACTTTTTGGAAGACATTTGGAGGTGCTGTAGGTTTGTTTTCAGTGTGCCGTTGGCAGCTTCGTGTGTAATGATGTCACCAACCCGCCTCAGCGGACGGGACGACCACTGTCAAAAAAACGGGAGACAGGTCAGCATCAGCTCCCGGCCTTCTCATGTGTTTGTGTTTGGCTGTTTTGCATCAGGACCCCGTGGTGCAGAGGGCCCTGGGTTGTCTGAAGCGTGCTCTGGCCAGAGACTTCGACAACCAGTATACCAAAGCCTTGATGTTGTACACCTTCAGTCTGGCTGGAGATCAGGAGACAAGGAGCAAAATAATGACCGTTCTGGACCAGAAGGCAGAGAAGAACGGTACGACCAAGAGAAAACCCTGTGCTAACGGTGCAGTGATAGAACAAGATCTGGGTGCAGGAAAGCTTCCTTGTTTATTAGAAAACTACTAATGTGACGTCAAGTTTCAGAGTGACAAGCAAAATAAATATGTGCATGGCTCTGACATTGTCTCCATGTGAGATGTCCCTACGTTTCTGGAACCTTGCTGGATCTTTCTGATTGAGATAGTCTCGGTCCTGTTTGTTTCATTTACCACACTGAGTGCAGGTCATCCCTGCTGATCTTCTGCCATTACCTCTATGTTGGCAGGAGGCACCATTCACTGGGCGAGAGCGGGTTCTTCTGACAGTGGTCTGGATTCCGTAGAAGTGGAGATGACCTCCTACGTGCTGCTGGCCCTGCTCGTCTCTCCTCCCCTAGAGGGCTTCAGCTTGGATTACACTTCAGGCATTGTCCGCTGGCTCGCTCAAAAGCAGAACCCATACGGCGGCTTCTCCTCTACACAGGTACCGTTTCAGCAGTAGCAGAAGAGCCTTAGCCTTAAGGCAAGCAGAGCTAACATCAGACCGCTCTGCTTGACAGGACACAGTGGTGGCCCTCCAGGCCCTGGCCAAGTATGCCGACGCCACCTACAGCCCACAGGGAACAACTACGGTCACGGTGACGTCTCTGGGAGGCCTGAAGAAGGAGTTCACGGTGACGCAGAGCAACAGGCTGCTGTACCAGGAAGAGAGGCTGAGCGAGGTCCCTGGAGAGTACACCATCAGAGCCGAGGGGCAGAGCTGCGTTCTGGCTCAGGTACGGCGCCGCCCGCCGTCCGCTCAGCAACCCACCCAGGTTATCCCAGTCAATGAGGACACTAGCCTGGGTGGACACATGGGATTACATAGGACAGGCTGCATCATACTGGGGTTTTCAGGTTTTTCTTTAAGTAATTGGATTGACGCAGGAGAATGACACTAGAAGTGCCTGTAATTTCTTTAGATCCAATTCTCTTGTCATTAAGTAGGAAAATGTGTGGCTTTTAAAACATAAAAATCCACAACTATCAACATCCCACGAAGAAATTGTATCCATCCTCTTGTTGCTAAAGCTTTATCTGTTTAAAACCTACAAATATAACTTAAATGGTGGTTGTTTAAAAGTGGCAAGTTTCCTATAGTGGTAGATGTTTATCAAAAATTACAAGTTGTCTTCTTTCAGAAGGTCGGGTAACAATAGCAGCACTAAACAAGTTTTTATTTAGCTGGACGGAGGACAAGAATGGCTCTCTGGATGGTAAAGGCCGCAGACCTGTGGCCTAGTCAAAGTCTTTAAATCCAACAGAGAATATGCTGCGATCCTTCCAGGTTGATGTTGAAGCTGGGAGACCCCAGAAGACCTTTAGCTGTAATTACAGTGAAATACTTTGATTAAGTTTTGATCCAGGGGTCCAGAAAAAAGCAATGTATTGTCCCTTTCCACATTTTGTCATGTTATACCACAAGCTTCAGTTATTGGGAGTCCAGGGGTGGGAAAACTTTTTCAAGGTTCTGCTTAATGACCGTGTTTACGTGTCTGCAGATTTCCATGCACTACAACATCCCCCCTCCTGATGACTTCTCTGCCTTCACCCTCACTAAGAGCATCGAAGCCAGATGCAAACTCAGCCGGCCACGTCTCCAGCTCGCGGTTCACGTCAGGTAGGGCTGCTGCTGGGGTTGGCATCTCCTGCGGGATCTCATTATGTCTGTTAGTCGCTCAAAAGTTGCAGGCTTACAGATGCTTTATGTCACTTTCATTAGGTACGTGGGCAGGAGAGCGGAGACCAACATGGCCATCATCAACATTAAACTGCTGTCTGGATACGTCCTGGATCAGAGCTCCCTGCAGCAGGTAAGGTCCCTCTTTGATCGCTTTTCCATGCTGTGACTCAGTAAAACTGCATTCTGACTGCTGGCTCTGCTATCGCAGCTGCAGGACGACCGCTCATTGAAGCGTGTGGAAGTAGATGACGGCTATATCAACATCTACGTGGATGGGGTAGGCATCCCTGAGGTTCTGTTCAAGGGCCCTTACAGTTCCTTCCACATACCTGTACCTGTGAGCAGAAAGTGAGCGTCTGGAATGTTGTTTGTGATTGTAGCTGAAAAAGGATGAGGTACAGACCTACAGGGTGACTCTGGAGGAGGACCAGCGTGTCAGGAACCTCAAACCAGCTGTGATTAAAGTCTACGACTACTACCAGCCGAGTAAGAGCTCAGCTACAGCCCTAAATGCCCACATCCATCATTCTGTGCTTCCCTTTACTCACTGAAGTGTTTCTCTTTTATTCCAGTTGACCAGGCTGCCACGGACTACACATCCCCCTGTGCAGAGAGTACGTGAGAGTTCTCCAGCTTTGCACTCAACTTTAGTTTTCTGTGCTTCATCACCCTCTGTGACCGAGGCTTTAATACAGTACTTAAACTAAAAACTTTATAAGGAAACCCTGAAAGGTACAGGGGGAAAAGAAAATTCCGATGGATAGATTACATCAAAATTGCTGAAGGCTTGCATCTGGTTTTCAGACCAGAATGAGTAAAACCCAGGGCTGGCTTATCCTGCTTGTTCCTTAAATTACGCTGCCTCAGTACTGGCGTCTCTCTATGCAGATGATGTTTTCTCACCATTTAAAATTGACATATCATGGTAAATTCACCTTTTAGCCCTCAGTTACATGTGTTCTTGGAGTCTGTAGGAGTACAGAAACGTTGAATGTTGTCTGTCCAGGAGCTGAGTAGACATCTTTATATTCGGTGTAGGTCAGATTTTTCCATCCGTTCGGTTTTCTCTCATCTGTCACATTTTTTAACAATAGCGTCACAGTATTTGCTAAACAAGGTCTTGGACTTCCGGCTTACCAATTTTGCAAATCCACCATTGTTAAGTTTTCGCTGCTATTTTGTAGTCCAAGCTTAACGATGAAGCTACAAATGTGGATAAGTCAAAATGTTCGGTTATGAGGTGTAATAACCCGAACAATTCAACACATAGTACCTCGGCATACTACATAAATGGCCGAAAGGGGTGAAGAAGAATGCTCTTTGACCAGGAAGGTGGGGTGTGAAGTGCCTCTTTTAGATTTAAAGAGACCACACCAAAATAAGTTGCTATCTGTTGCACAGGGGGGCTGTGGGGCAACAATCACGGGGCTTCAGACCAAAGCACTGCAGTTCCACTTTATAGACCACAACTCAATGATTTGTGATTTGAGTGAGAAAAGGAAGGCATTACGTGGATTGGATGATATGTTCCCTTTAAGGGGGAACTACATGTGAATTTGGGAAGAATTACATTTTGTGAAATTTCCTCAGCTCAATATGAATACCCTTGCAGAGTAAGGACTGTTTTTAGTGTCAGTAGTCTCCATTATCAGGGCTGTCCGAATAGTGCAGTCAATAAGGAAGGAGGTGGTAAAAGTAGCCTGTTTGCTCCCTCCCATGGTGAGTTTTTACAACAGTATGTCCTTCAGCTAATGCTGGAATCATAGCCTGAGCTCACGTAAACCATGAACTTTATGTAAGCCCACAGCCTAGATCAGCCAGTCCTACACTGAAGGAGCAGGAAGTGGAGCTACCAACAGAGGAAATGGACTGCGGTGTGACAGTCAAGACCATTCCATATTGCAGAAGAAGAAATAGAAAAAGAAAACTGCCTTCTGCAATATTCAAACGTCAAATAGCTTTTACATCAAAATAACACAAACATGTCGGACAACATTGCTAAATCCATGATGATCCATAAATTATTTTAGCAGTAGAGGGAATAATTTAATAAAAACAATTGTGTAAAACATTTTTTGTTTAGAGAAACACGACTGCAGGTTATTGGAATGAAAATCCCACACCAGCCACTGCTCAGTGTAATTCATCCAGTATTACAAGGAAGTGAGTAGAAAGCCTGGAGGCCTGTGGATCAACACTCCGTAACAGACTAGAAACATGGAAGTGTGGTAATCCCAGAGGTCCGTCAACATAATTGAATTGACCTTCAACTGTAAATAAAACTAAAGCTCGCTTTTTAAATTAAATGAAAATGACAAGATGCAAGATTGGGTAGGATCAGAGGCTGGGACTTGTTGGTCAAGGACAGTTGCAGATTTCTGATTAATCCGGTTGTTCAGTACATTTTACAGGAAAATATGTTTCTTGCTCAATAGAGATCTGATTCCATAATAAACCTAACTGGTCTCATTTCAACTAGTCTTCCATCTAACTCTGTATGAACAGGTATTCCTAAACTAATCCTAATGTGTTGTTTCTCTGCAGGTGACAATGACAACAAGGTGTAACTCCAGCCCAGGACAGCTGAAGGAACTACTGTGTGACGTCTAGCCCTGCATGATGATGATTGTTTTGAAACTAAGCTGTCGGGTTTTACTTTGGGTAGCCTTAGGTACTTTTTTTTTTTTTTACTTTTAGCTCTCTTGCTGGGTTTTATTCTTTTTTATTTACGGTCACATTCCAAGATAATTTTTATCCGTGGCAGTGACTTCAGGAAGAATCAGCAATGATCAGAATAGTTTGTGCCGTGTCTCTGTTCAACACTGGAAAATCGCACTATAACCCACTGGAAACAACAGAGGACTGTTTACTGATGATAGTTTTTTTTTAATAGATCTGACAGAAATCCACATTATTCATACATGAAAGTGACACGTGAGACATACAGGCTAGCAACAACACAGCATGGTCAGAGTACTGATTGTGTCTGCCAGGATCTGCTCTGTAGGGAGAAAAGGAGAATCCAGACTGAATGGTGCTGGGGGATTTCCTGGGTGTGTATACGTACCTGCACAGGTGTTCTGTTGTACCAGTAAAAAGATATATTCATACATGACTACTGTACAATTTCATATGCAAGTTGCAATAAAAGCTCTAAAATGACAGTCAGTGACAAGTCTTCTTTTCATACAATATCCATATTTTTTTCCACTCAGGCATTCTCTTGACAATACTTTGTTTTCCTTTCATGCACATGTAGATAACAGCAATACATTCACCACCGATGACCAGCAGGTGTCATTTGCCGTTGTTAGTTTAGAGGTGTGTGTGTGTGTGTTTTGGGGGAGGGGGGGGTGTAACGTATCACTGTCAGGCACCATAAAAAAGACCATAAATCATAACTGTACCTAAAACAGCAGCTCCACATGCACCCTACCCTTATCCCTCCACACGAGTGATGGTATTTTGAAGGTAGCCGGTTAAAGATTCATGCAAAAGGTCTCCAATCACAGTGGGGATTTAAATTAATACAAAAAAAAACAAAAACAAACAACAAGTGATAATGAGCTCTAGTGATGAGGCAGCTATCTGAAACAGTATTCCAGGTTTCTGTGGGAGATTTAAGGCAGAATTATACAGACACCTAACATAAAGGCCACGCTAAAGTACAGTAACCACCAATTAAATCTGTACTACCACCATTACAGCGAGGAACACCATTAAACTGTTTTCTGAGCCAGAGTAGCATTAGGAGTTTTTCTGATAACCAAGGGACTGGAATACGTAAACATAAGGCAGGAAATAGAAAGATTTCTCATTGATTGTCTGCTATCTGAGAGCACTTAACAATTGTACTGACCAGAGGTTAACCGCTAACTTTCTTCTTTCTTTCTTTTTTTCCCTTTGTGGACTTTGTTGATAGTCTTAACCAACCTTTTTAGGGAAATGTGTTCTTTCAGTCAGCTTTCTGTTTTATCTGGATCAGTATTTTGTATTCATGTTCTATTGGCTGAAAAACAACGCTTTGTTCCTATAGACCTGGCAGTCGAGAACTTTCTGGTAACTGACTTACTGACTGTATTCACAGAGGCTCTCTGATCCCTGGTACAGATCATGACTGGTTTTTCCACACACGGCAACATGGTGCTGCTCACCGATTCGCCTTTTTGGTTATTGCTGACCAGATGAGGCTAATATTTAAAAGGGAATGAGGAGTATCGTGCATCTTGGTACCAACACGACGGTTAGTTGTTTAAATCTAAACCACTTCTCTGTCTGGTCTTTCAGGGAGTGCCTCAGCCATAGGGTGGAGCACACAACCCTTATTAGGAGGCCTCAGTCCTTGACATGGCATTCCCGGGTTCGAGACCCAGCCCAAGGACCTTTGCTTCATGTGTTCTCTGTCTCTTTCTCTCTGCGCCATATTCCTGTTAGCCTTACTGTCAAATTAAGGCCCATAGTGCTGCAAAAATGTAAATGAAAAAATGCTTCAGCCAGAGCTTTGTCAGAGGTAATCATTTTAGTGACAGATGTTTTGAAGGGAGATTTCCATCCCTGACCAAATGATTCAGGTGAGACGGCTGGATGTGTCACATGACTAGTAGCCATGTTGGTAGCTACGTGTACTACAGCGTCCAGTTCAAAGCTTTCTCGCTCTCTGGAAAATGTCAACATTCCTTAAAAGACTGATTATAGCAGAGAAAAGCTTTAAGACGTAAGCAGGTCCTCTGGGCTAGTTTTCTTGGATTTGGGAGTGATCCTATTAGACCCACCAACCTTAACCTATTTCTAAAAGTTTCTACAGTACTACTTCTGGTTGAAATATTTTTATACCAAGCCCTTCTGGACCCACCGCATTCAGAGCCTTGTGGAATAATAGCCGTTAATGAAAGCCATCTCTGGTGAGGTGGGGAAACGTCGTGCAACCTGTGCGCCATACTGTTCACAATGCTCAAAGAGACACTGATTTAAAAGCATTGGTGTGATAGAGGCCCCACAATGAGGCTGAGCAGGTCTCACAGATCATCACAGAACATCAGGAACATGTGGTGAAGGCACAGATCTGAATAGCATCATCCAAAGAGTACAACCTGTTTGCTTCCTGCTTTAGGCTGGTTGTGGAGATGGCTGCTTCCCAGCAGTGCTGTCACACCATCAAGTTAGCTAAAGGCTTCCTGGCAAACAGATGAACTGAGCTAAGGCATGACGGAACCAGACCGACACGCTGCAATTGTTCAGTTAAAATTTTTCTGTGATTGTGCAGAGAACGTTGGACAGTAATTGGGATTTTGGCAGTCAACCTCAGAGTGTGGGGTGTTATGTTTCACATTAGAATGGCTACCGAGTCCATAAATACAAAGTTCTTCTTTAAAACTAGCCAAAAACAGACTGTCACCAGTTGTTGATTCTACATGTTTTTGTATATGTCAGGTACTGGGATTGGTGAACCCGAATTCAGCCACACAGAGAGTTTCGTTTTAAGCAGTTTATTGAAGGAGATGAATGGTGGAGAAGGACACCAGGAAACTGTACCAGGGTGGAGCAGGTGGGTGGCGACGGCACCTGCTCCACCCTGGCGGATGTGAAGGAGCAGGAGTACCGTGCGTGCCGTGCTGCAGAGCCGGGGAAGGCGAGGAGAGCTGGGGAGCCTCCTGGGAAGGTGAGCGAGCGCTGGGGTCGAAGAGAAGCTGGCAGTTCAACAGCGGGAGTTCTCGGGTGACAGGTGAGCAGCAGGCAGGCAGGACATGAAGAGGGTGAGTGAGGCTGGCGTGAAACGGTGAGGAAGGCGACGAAGCCAGAAGGGGAGAATGACGAAAATGTTCCAGCATCGAAGGGCTGGCTGAACGGGTTTAAGTAGGCTGGTGGATGAGACAGCCTAATTATGAGCAACAGGTGGAGGTTGTTATGCTACCACGCCATGGCTAAATTGTGTGAATGTTGATTTTATCCCATTTACACTACCCGTTTTAAACCGAGCCGAGACCAGTCCGAGCTCGGTAACCGAGATAACTCTTGAGTGTAAATGGTAAGCAGACTGAACTGAAGCGAGCTAGACATAACCGGAACACGCTAAATGCATACCGGTTCCTGGTGTGGTCTCGGCCTGTTTTTTTCTGTCCCGGTTATCTGATAACGAAGAGCGCATGAGCAGACTGCGTCATCCCCTTACAGTCAGCTGACTGTCCGCGGTTTTTCCGGCGTGTCTGGCTGCACGTCCCGATTCACACTCCATTCAGACAAATTTCAGACATTCATAATAATACTAGCTTCCTTACCGTGCCACACGATTTCCAGAGATGATTCTGTTTAGCAGTGTGATGAACCTCAGTGTCTGTTGTTGTTTCCTGCATCTGTAAATCCTTATTAGACGTTTGTTTGTCTCATCCACGTCCCAAAAGCTATTTTGATTTGCTTGGTGCCGCCTTCGATCCCAGAGAGTGGCAGTACCGCAGATCGTCACTAGGAGGTGAGGAGCAACCAAGGAACCGGGATAGTGTGGTGTGTAAACGGTCGTCAGAACGAGGCTCGGCTTGGTTAACTGATCCAAGTTCGGACTGGTCTCGGCTCGGTTTAACAAGGGTAGTGTAAATAGGGCTTATGTGACATGGAGAAGGATTAAAATTGGGTTGTGAGAAAGGGAGTTTCAGGCTGGGACGGCCTATCTTCACGACAGGGTGCCTGCTGTAAACCCAAACCATTCCCCCACAGACAAAAGGTCAGAGCACTTCTGACCAGTCTCTCAGACCACTTCTTCCTGGAGCACTCCAGGAAAAAGCTACTTTTTCTTCACTATTTCCTTCCTCCCTGAGACAAAAGTAGGGGAGGGAGACTGGCCTGAACAATGAAGGGCCCTCGCAGGGCCTGTATGTCGCACAAGCCAGCACCTGTGAGAAATCTCTCTCCGCCCAGGAAACATGACCGGGCAAATCAGAGTTAAGTCTGCTGTCTTAACGTCAGCGTAAAACGCAAGAGGAAGGGATCCTTCCATGCCAAACATAGCTTTGTTTATTTCTTCTCAGCCTTTACAGGAAAGCGGACTCCAGACAGAGCTGAAAAGCCGGCAAAGGACCCACTTTCCCATGCTGAGGGGAAAATCTACTGAAATCGCCTGCTACATGCCGGGGACTTAACTGCAACTGGGTCAGAGACGCTGCAAGGCCTCAGAGCTGCTGATCCAACCACGTGTCAGCTCATGGCTACTACTGCTAAGCCACTAGCGGCCATGGCTCATTGCTAGCATTGCTAGCATTCGGTACCATGTCATTGCCGATGTGATTCGAGTGCGTTTTTATGGTTTATGCCAATGTGCCGATGTGCCATGCCATATCATTGCCGATGTGATTTGAGTGTGTTTTTATGGTTATAACAAAATTTATCTCCACAGGGGTTTTATACACTGATGGTATATTAATGTTTATTTTATCCGGCTCTCTCATTATGGCTAAAAATAAAGCTGAAGTATTTAAAGTTAGCACCGAAAGTCCGCTAGATGAAATGCTATTAGCTTCTGGTAACTTCCGATTTCTGGTTATTCAAATATGGTCATCTTAAGGCATAAGGCTTGTTCGTTTCGCTCCACCATCATTTGATAGTGCTATGAGCGTTATTCCCACATTAATATGGAATATTAATGTGGATTTAAAGGGGAAGTCCGGTCAACAAGGAAAAATCGGGATCATTAGCTATAACTAAAACTAATATGTTTGTGGTTATTTAATGAATTTAGCGTTAATCAATAAGAAAATAAAAGCATAAATTGTCGTCTGGATCACTGGGTATGGGGGCGGCCATCATTGCCCAAATATGGGCAATGATGACATCACATCCTGTGACGTAGAATCGCGGAGAGCCGACGGATGTTCTCCACGGTTTACAAGGAAACTCAACAGGAGCTGTTGTACACAGCTGCGATCAGAAACAATTATTTCGGATTTCCAGAGGACTTCACCTTTGAAATTCGCGAGAGCTATTATTGAAGCAACAATGCTCACGTGCATGGCAGTTTGATGTTCCAATACATCGGGTAAAAGTGGAAAAAACATTAGTTTTTTCACCTTTCTGATTAATGACCACCATGGGCTGTTTTGTTGGATTACCTACTTGAAGAGGAAGGATTTGCCATCGTGCTTCTGGCCAGAGAGAAAACACGTCGTCTATAGCCAACATTTAGAAGAAGAATGTCTTCAAGATGACATGAGAGCGAGACTTTTTGGTAGGTTTTTCTTTTTTAATGATGTAGAATTTGCCAGAAAATTTGTTTACCAACCAGAGCTGCGGAGGGATACGACACACTTAGAAATATTGCTCACTGTTGCAAAGCCCACTTTTTTTATACAACTTTGGTCTTCTTTTTTCTAAAGTCGCTTGTAAATTTCATGAGTTGCGGGTTGCAGGTTTTTTTTGGCTTATTTCTGAAAGTGAAGTTGATTGTTTGGCCTCTAAACTAAGTGACGCCGAAATATCCCTCCGCCTCATAACACACTGCAGCTCATCTTGACAGCAGGAGCAGAGTAAACTCAGGAGCCGATCTGCCCGTATTTTCTGCAGTTTACGGTTGCAATAACTGATGATAACTGCTGGAAGTAGATTAGGCGGTGCAGATCATCATTTTGAGCAGAGATTGGTTCTAAACATGAGTTTTATACTCATCTTATAACAATGCAGAACCAAATCCATAAAACGTACTTTAATGCTTATTTGTTCTCTTTCTATGTCTCTAAAATGTAAAATTAGTATTAATTTAAATTTAAATGCTTAATACAATGTATATCTTTGTTTAAGGGGTTAAAAAAATATTTTGGCATGAAAACGGATATTTATTTACAAGGGGACAGATAGGGCATTGGGACTTGCTCTACAGCCGATCCCGCGACCTGACGTCACAAACTGGGAGGAGGCAGTACTGTTCTTCACCAAAATAGCGGCCCCCATAAAAGGACCTTCAAATGAAAATTACTCTTAATTAAAAAAGCTGATTTTGACCGAACTTCTCCTTTAAAGGCGTTTTGGTTAACTTTAGGAGTAACTGATTTTAGCAACCGATCACGGCAGTGACCTTTAGCTCCCGGAGGTAGAATCACATTAATATAATCGAATGTTCATAAAGTTTCCAAGAGTTAAGTAAAGTTACCGAGAAAATCATTTTTTAAAATGTTATTTCCTAAAATAATGATTTGTATTGTGAATGGATTGAAACACATGCTAAATGTTGTTCTAAATTAGTTAAGCTAATTTAACTCCATCAGATCTGCAGTGAACCAGGATTCACTGAATTATTCTGATTATGATCAACCACTTTTGTTTAGTCTTTTGTTTTTTGCATATAAATAGTTACTTAGATCGCTTGTGCTCGAATTCATCCCTTTCAACTATTGTTCTGATATCAGCTTTAAAGCTGATATCCTCCAGACAATATTTAACAGACAGAGAGCTATTCATTAAACATTAAATAACTTTAAACAGTGTATAATTGCACAACAAACATTACCAGTAACTTAACATTGTTAGCTGTTGTCTGCTCCTTGCAGCTGATCTGTGGCTGTCTGCAGTGGTGTAGTGGTCCCTGGAGAAGTGGGTATACTCTCAATGTTTGCCCTTTTAGACGCAGCTCAGAAAAATGCTGTTTCAGAAACAATGACATGTAACACTGCTCTATTTAGTTTACCCAAAAATCCATCACTAGGGTTTACTCATTTTAGCCTAAATTATTTAGCCTAAAACATTTAGATTAAAATATTTCCTTGAGCTACTATGTGAGGTGTGAAAATATTGTTGTCTCTCTTTTTAAAGATTTTTTCCAGCTTCTGGCAGGTAATGTAAAATTTTCTTTGGTTAATATTGAAGGAATTCCTACACTACATCCAGAATCAACATTTCATTACTTTACTGTAGGTTTTTCAATATAGACCTAGATGATAAGGCATATGGAATGTCCTAAATTGAATGAGAAAGAGAATCTATAGAAAGAGATCAAGTTAATGATGAGGAGAACATCAAAACTCAAATCTCTTTGACTTTGCAAAATATGAATTGTCAAATATACCAGTTTAAACACCCAAAGAACTGTTGATCCTGTTGATTTAGACCCCCTGGCAAATAAATGTTTAGCCCCTCAATTTTAAAATGGATGGTGATTTTAAACTTGACAGTCAAAAAGGGACCTTAGTTAAGTCATTTTTATCATGTAAGGAACAAAGCAAAGGTAAAACCTATTATTTCAAGGCAAAAATATGGAAACCCTACTCTAAGCCTTCATTTCATCATGACTGGATTAGTGTAATTCTCTTCATCTCTGAATCGGTCAGTCCTCACTCAAATGTCTGCAGCTGGTTCAAATGCGGCTGTACACCTTTTAATGGAAAAACATTAGAGATCATGAAGCATTGACATCCATTGTGCAAAGCTTTTTTTTTTTTTAAAAACACTGCAAAATCCTTCGTCATCTTTACCGTCGACAGGCTGCAGCTATGTCCCGAATTGCTCGTTTTCCATCCACTTTTGTTGAATTTTGCATTTTCCCATTCTCTAGCTTTTTCTCTGCGTCGAGCTCCTACGGCTTTACGATCAACCGGAAGCAGTTCAGCGTGTTTGTGGTGCTCCAGGAACAATCTGATCCTGAACACGAGCAAGACCAAGGAGGTAATAGTAGACTACAGGAAGTCCAGGAGGACTGAACACGCTCCTCCCTACATACAGGGGGAAGTGGTGGAGCGTGTTCGCATCTCCTCAGACCTCTCCTGGATTGTGAACAACTCCAACCTGGTGAGGAAGGCTCAACAACGGCTCTTCTTCCTCAGGAAACTGAAAAGGACCGGACCTTCCACTAAACTGCTTCAAAGCTTCTTCAGAGCTACCATAGAGAGTGTTATGTCTCAGCATAATGGTATGGGAGCTACACAATGCAGGAGAGGAAAGATTTTGCACAGTTTAGACTCTGAGTGGCTGAAATAAGCAGGGGCATCCCTAAAAAGTATGTTGTGTGTTTTTTATATATATATATATATATATATATATATATATATATATATATATATATATATATATATATATATATATATATTTATATATATATATATATATATATAAAATTTATTTATTTATTTATTTATTTACTTTTAAGTTTGTTGTTTGCATTTTGCAAATCCACATTGCTGTTTTCTTACGGTAAATTAAACAATGTACTCCAATGGAGTGCAGAAAGGACTTGTTACCAATGACCTGGCATTCAAGCAAGTTGCCTTGAGCTGAAAGAACCTGTTAGAGGAAGAGTGGGCTCGTTTTAAACATGTACATCTGCCCACCTTTGCTAGGTATAGAAGTAGACACGGAACACTAAATCTCAAAAGATGTAAGAAATGGCTTTGTAACAATATTGTCCTGCTGGTGGTGAATTGTCAGCTGATTTTCTTTATCAGATATTGTGTAAACCATGCTTTAAGGCAAAGGAAGAGGGTTTTGCTCTAGGTCCACTCGACAGGTCAGGAGTCACCTGACATAATAGGTGCACATAAAACCGAATGACCAGGCTACTAGTTGTTATGACTCAGAAGTCATTACAACTTGACTACTTCAGTCCAACATCAGGGTATTAAAACATCAGGTTTATCAAAAAGCTGATGTAGATGGCTCGGGAACTGACTGGAGCGCAACACAGGATCTGCTGCAAAGGGGAGAGACAGATTTGTCGCTGAGACCAACTCAGTGAGATTTAATGAGCACTGAATAAAAGCCACTAACCTTAGCCATAGTTAGAAATAAACAACTAGAGATACCATAGGTTAGTGAATTTGTCCAGTTTAACATTGATTAGACATATTTTGTTAACGGTCAATCACAACAACCACAACCACAAAAACTTAGAAATCAGCACCTCCTTGACGACATCATTTGTTTTACTGATCCACTTTAGGCACACTGACTGAGGAGCAGAGGCACTCAGGCAATCCGATGTCCAGGCTTGGGTCATACACAGGTGACCAGGGGAACTGGCTGAGGTCTCCAGATGGGAGTAGGCGAATCCAGGGGAGAGAAATCGGTCACACTCTGGCCAGAGGGTTCCAGACAGGCTGAGACAGAAGATCCATGTAGATTCACCAAAGACCAGAGTCAGGCGAAGACGGCAACCTTTGGTGAATTTCAATTCAATTAAATTTTATTTATATAGCGCCAAATCATGAAACATGTCATCTCAAGGCACTTTACAAAATCAAGTTCAATCATATTATACAGATTGGGTCAGATTATACAGATTGGTCAAAAATATGCTATATAAGGAAACCAGTTGATTGCATCAAAGTCCCGACAAGCAGCATTCACTCCTGGGGAACCGTAGAGCCACAGGGAGAGTCATCTGCATTGTACATGGCTTTGCTGCAATCCCTCATACTGAGCAAGCATGAAGCGACAGTGGGAAGAAAAACTCCCCATTAACGGGAAGGAAAACCTCCGGCAGAACCGGGCTCAGTATGAACGGTCATCTGCCTCGACCGACTGGGGTTACAGAATTTACTTGACAGAGTCGGCTTTTGGCACATGGATAAGACAAACGAACGTCTAATCAGGGTTTACAGACGCAGGAAACAACGACAGACGCTGAGGTCCATCACGCTGCTAAGCAGAATCATCACTGGAAATCGTGTGTCACGGTAGGGAAGCTAGTATTTTTATGAATGTCTGAAAGTCAGCTGACTGTAAGGAGATGACGTGGTCTGCTCATGCGCTCTTTGTTATTAGAGAACCGGGCTAGAGAAAAACCAGGCCGAGCCCACTCATGGAACTGGTCTGCATTTAGCGCGGCCCGGTTGTGTCTGGCTCGGTTCAGTTCAGTTTGCGTTCCATTTACACCCGATAATTATCTCGGTTACCGAGCTCGGACTGATCTTGGCACGGTTAAAAAGGGGTAGTGTAATTGGGGTAATTAATTAGAGATATATTATTAACAGTCAATCAGAACAACCACACCAACAGCGTAGAAATCAGCACACATTTTTTACTCCACCATGGCCGAGTCTATAGCAAAGGATGCACGTATGTGACGTCAGCGCCGTGGTGCCCCGGACCTTAATCTCTGTCTTTTCATATACACACACGCAGGGTCAAAACCGGAGTATTTATAAATCTCCACTTTGGCAGAAGAATCATTTGTTTTAAGGGATGTAAAACGCAGTTTACGTGTGGATGAAAGGCCTAACGGCATAAAAATATACCAATTTTCCCAGCTATCCTGCTACATGTAGACTAGGCCAGGATCTGGCAGACAGGATCATTACACTAATACCCTGAAATTATCAAATCAATATTCTTGTAAACTAATCAACCAGAATGTAATTAATTTCTTCAATAAAAACCGTATTTCTTTGAAAAGAAAACGAAAAATAATAGTGAAGTTATCCATTTGAAGACGGAAAATCTAGTTCAACATATTCAAGCGGTGAAATGTGAATGTGTCTAAAATTTGTTTTAATCTGAATAAACTGTATTTTCCCATCACTTTAGAAATATGAGGTATGAAAATGAGATGTACAAGTAAGCAGTGTTGAATATGTGGTTGACAATATCTGTTTTTATGTTTTTTTGTTTGTTTATTCCATTAATCATATATTCCCAGCAGTAAAAAGTTTCACTTCAATCTCTGTGTTACATCATTCCCATATTATTATTTAGGGTTCATATTGGGTAACATAAAAAACTAAAATAAAGGTGCAATAAATGTTTTGCTTTTACATATTGCCACCCTTCTAAAATAATAGCCTAAGTAATTGTTTGCCAAAATATTTTTTTGCCCAGATCAACTTAATAACTTATTACTGTATTAATTAGTTTTTTTCTGAAAAATGTGGAAAAAATATGACAGACCATTATTTTAGGAAAGTGACAATATTTAATGTATTGTTCCTTTGAAATTCTTCTTTTAAATGCTTTAAATCTAAATAAATTATCTACACAGTGTTCTTCTTGCAGCTAATCAGATTTATGATCAACAGATCAATAACATTAGAAAAACATCAGAGAGTGAGGCTGTTCGCTATTAAGGCAGGGAGCGGAAATGAAGAAGAAGGCTGATGCGGTCTGTATTTCATCAATGGTCCATTAGAGTTTAAAACATATATTCTCAGTCTCTCATTAGTGAGGGAAACATTGATAAGAAAAAATAAGGAAATATATTTCTGCATTATGACAGATTTTTACATTGTTGTGCAGACTCTAAGATTGTCTCAGCTGTGGAACACATGACTAAAATTGGGGCTAAAAATGATTGGATGTGTCTTGTTTGTGTAATTGGTATAATATCTTTTACTATAGGTAGAAATTAAGTCACAGAAATATGTTGATTACCATTCAAAATTTGGCTGCTAAAGTCAATGAGATTTAAAAACGGAGACATTCAAATGTTTCTCACAGTATAATCGTAAAATGTATGTTTAAAATTCTACAATGCAGTTTACTGTTTCCCTACTGATTAAGCTGTCAACCCACATTACTCATGGGGGTGTTCGGCTCTTCTATTATGTGGCTACATAGGGCCGCCATATTCGGGGCGGGGGGGGGGGGGTTAGGACTATTTCAAGGGCCCCTAGTTGACAGGGGCCCTTGGACCCCTGGTGGATTTTTTGACATGGGGCCAAAAATTCGTGATGGCACCTCTTGCTTCACGCAACCTTTTTTCTCATTTACAAAAACTTCAAATTAGGGACATTTCCAGGGGTGTGTGTTTACCCTAACCAGCGTTGTTTAGAGAGAGTTACGGCACACTTTGAACTCACCAACACCCAGTCACGTGGTTCATGTAGCTCTCCATAGTTCCAAACTATAGTGGAACAGAATACAAAATACAACTAATTTCTCATTTCTGTCGCAATTTTCTGCAATTATTGACTAATCCTGTGCTCTGATTACTTCACTGACTGCATTTCAAAGTATTTTATTAGGAGCAGCAGGGACATTTATCTGTGTTCTGTTGTGCAGTTTAACCTATTTTATTATGAATATTATTAATAATTATAATTGGATATTATAATTGCTAATATATTATTCTAATCAAGGGAAAGCGACAAATGTTTCAAAATGGTTACCAGCCTTTAATGATTATAACTAGCAATTGGGTTTATTAATTAAAAATTATTAATGTTATTTACCATATAACGATGGATGTCTAGACAGTTGTACGACTGATTTATTCTCACAACCAGCAAATCTTAGTAACCTTAATGTAGAATTGCACTTGGAATCACTAATCTTTAACCACAAGCAAAGGAAAAGTAATGTCTCATATTTGTGTTGTTAACCAATAAGGGGTGATTCGTATTCTTAGAGACATGAACACACTACTTACTGAATCAAACAACATAAAAAGGAAAATTAAAACGACTACCGGCAAAATGATTAAACTTGTACATCGAAACCTTTAGGTAATTTTACTTAAATAAGCCTCACTTAAGGATGAATAAACACCATCAAGACAGTAGCAAATGATGTAAACCATTGCAATGGATCTGGCTAATACTTGGATGATTTGAGGGTACTTCAAAACACCAGGCATGCTACTAGCCTGACTAGACAGGTTGATGATAGATGTATACTTTATAGATTATACTATAGCTAGACTAGCCACTATAGCTAAGTTAACATGGACAAAAATAATTGGAATAAGGGCCGATCTGAATAAAAATGTGTCATGTAAACAAAACAATCAGAATATGATGATTGGATTAAGCTCAATCGGAATGAAAATGTATTCCAAATGAGAGGGGTGGTTTATGCCGATTAACAATCTGATCAACATGCATGTAAACACTTGTCAGACTCAAGTTATTCCTAATGTGGCAAACTAACCGGAGTGAGCATGTGCACTTGACGTAAACGTGACGTATTTACACGTTGGCGAGTGGCGGATATAACTGAGATAACTGAGGGCCAGCTAACTCGAGACAAAGGCTACTAGCTAAAGCAATGAATGAGCTTCAAACAAAATACGCATAAAAATCCAAAGCAGCAGAAGAGAAGAGAAGAGAAGAAAGGAAAAAGGGGATCGGAACCTGACAATAGTGTTCAGAATAACCCTTGAGCTGACGGTGTGGCTCATTGAGAATAATAAGGATAAAATACACAATTATAACCAAATGTCGGCGTGGCGGCTTCATAGTAACCACATAAAAAGAAACATAGGAAGCAACGTATTGTATGAATTCAGTCACAACAGGTAAAACTTTCAACAACAGTCCAACAACTCCGTCTGGAGAAAACCATTGCCATTAAAACTATTTCTAAATAAAGATTCTGGCCAGGCAAATATTGATTTCTATATAAGAAATGAAAATGGTTCTTTCCTGGAGTGACCATCTTGGGGTAAACGGGGTCTAAAGCAGGACACCCAACAGGACATGAGGTGATAGCCTGTGCTCACAACGATGCTTCATAATTCAGCCTATGGGAAGGCGTGAATATATTTGCTCCAAGAGAATGATGTGGAGAGAGATTTCACACACAGTGAGTATGGAGACACCCAGGACAAGCTGCTGTGGTTTGGAACTGTTGTAAACTTGTCACAGGTGGTGAAAGTGTTTCAGGGGCCGATGCACTTGGAACCAAGTTAGACACAGGAGACGACGAGGTGATCCCACAGGGATTACCTGAAACCTACCGTTGACTGTAGACGGTTTTTGGGGTTTGCTGGGGTTGCCAAAAGAAGACGCCTGCTTTGTCCTGACCAGGTCTGCGCATGAAACACAAAAATCCACTTACAAAGGTCTAGACATATGGACACAGAGACGCGTTCGGACAAGAACGCAGATTCAAATGTAGCTACTAAGCCAGAACAGAGAATTAAAAGAACAAAACAAACAAAATTAATGCTGACATTTTATACACAGGTGGTCAATATTTCAAGGGTTTGAGGGAACTACACAACTCCAATATTCACAATAAACAGCGATTGCTAATGACATGAAAATGCAAATTGTAGTTTTGGACAAAACTTTTATTTAATGACATTATTAATCTGCTGGGACAAGATGTAGGGCAAACATAAAATAAGGATTTACGGATCACTGGGTGATGAAATTTCACAAACACATCTGGTACCTACACTGGTGCATGCTGCTTCTCTAAAATACTGTTCTATTTTTGCCGCTTGCCGCACCGACTCCACGTCAACATAGAGCTGAGCGGATCGTTCTGGCAGGAAGTCAGTTGATGAAACAACCCTTTATACTTCAAACTCTTAAATGCTTTGGGTTTGGCATCAAGTTTGACAATTTGATCAACATGTTGCAAACGAATATCATCAGTTCAGTGTCGCTATCTGAGGGTACAACTAAAAGATTTTCAATAAGCAGAGGTGTAAAGTTATTTTTT
The DNA here is from genome assembly GCF_011125445.2 of Fundulus heteroclitus. Taxonomy (NCBI): domain Eukaryota; kingdom Metazoa; phylum Chordata; class Actinopteri; order Cyprinodontiformes; family Fundulidae; genus Fundulus; species Fundulus heteroclitus. The sequence goes on along the minus strand of NC_046378.1, from coordinate 2,083,804 downwards.
GATTAACGTGGGAAAAAATGGTATAACAAAGTTAATGCGTTAAAACTTACAGCCCTAATGTTGTTGTTGAAGCAAAACAAAGGCTCTTGCAAGTTTTACATCTGAAACCCCAAACTGCACTCTGACACCAGACAGTGTGTGTTGTACAATACAGCACTCAGAGTCAATTTTATTCCACAGACCTCCCATCTGGCTCCAGTCCAGCTGTTTATCTCATCTTGTCCAGCCCCACCCATTACACTGATTCTGGCATTTCCTCCGCAGCTCTGGACAAAAAAAAGAAGAAAAGGCACAATGGTAAGACTGAAAAACAGCTACATCTTTAATTTGTACTTGATCATTACCACAGGAGCTCCGTTACACCTGTTGCACTACAGTGAAAGGTGCAGGACACTTTTAATGTTGAAAAAATGTTATATATGGAAACTGTATGGCATGTTATTGGCTTCTATTATGTACCAGTAAAAATTTAAATTTTAAAGGATTTACAGGGTTATTAAATTGATCTTGGAGAATGGCTGTTGAGTTCTCTGGTTCATATGACATGGAGCACTTTCTTTACTTCACCAGGTTAAACTGTGTGTGAGACCCAAACATTTGGGTATAAAAAAGACGTACATCTTGTTAAATAGTTTAGATATTTAATATGTAGACTGCCGAGATGCCAACTAGTAAGACAGCTCTCTCTGTGACATGACTTGGTTTGTTTTCTGTTTCTGACAAATGTTATAGATCAGGCGAATGGCCAACTCTCTGTTTCTGCTTTTCCTCATAATCGGTAAGCCTATTTCAGTCATGCTAAAACCAAAACAAAAAACTATCACATTTATGTGTTTGAATGCTGTCTTTGCGGATAACTTTATACCAAAGGCTTAACTGTAAAGGTAAAGTCACGGGAGCCTGAGGTTCTTCTTTTTTGATTTATGGTAATTGTAACAATTTCCATGGCTGCTGTTGTTATGTAGCCAGCTCATCAACCAGCAGAATCCGCCTTAATTAGTTTATCCTAACATTGGATTATATCACTGTTAGTCTATGGCTCTACTCTCTTCTAGGTCCTTACACTTTTTCATGTTTACCTGTCATCTTCTGTAGTGTTGGGGTTGGTTGGAAAATATTAAATTGGATGTGATTACATGAAACATAAAATACACCAGATAAATGGTGCGTATACATTCCTGATAAAATGCCTGGATTTTGAAAAAAATGTATGATGATAGATAATTTTAAAACATTTTTCTCCGTAGAGACAGGCAGACAAAGACAATGAGGGTATGGATCAGTTAAGATATAGTTTAAATAATCTCAGAATCTAAAAAAATAATACAAATGTGTGTGTGTGTGTGTGGGGGGGGGGGTTAACCCAGAATTGTATTCAAGTAAGTGTAGCACTACTAGCAGAACACTAAGAGTATTTTCACTTAAGTAAAAGTTAAAAGTAGCTATCCAATAAATTACTTAAGAGTAAAAGATAATACTATTTGGTTAAACTAATTTTAGCACTAAGTAAATGATCATAAAAGTTGAGTGCAAATTGTGGTGTTCTGAAGACTAAAAAGATTTACAAAAATAAACTCCATATGTAGTGTGGAAACTGTGTAATTAAATGGTTGACAGCTATACCTACTGTGCTATAAAGGTCTCCATGCTGTCAATTTATGTTCTAACAGCTCAAACAGCATTATTGTATCACAGTTTGTTGGTTTCTGGCTTTGAAGCTAAAATTTCTAAACTGATATGGGCTAAAAAGAGGTTTCCAGGGGCGGACAGACCATTGGGACTTTCCGTGACGTGTCAGCCTGCCTCTGACTTGGCCATCTAAGCTATCACCAAGGGGCAACCCCAAAGGCACGGTTTTGGGTCCCACTTGATTCAAAAACAAAAAAACAATCCAACTGTGCGGGTCAGGTTGCCTCGCTGGACCTTCCAGGGGAAAGTCGGCCCCTGGCTCTTACGGCAACACAGAAACAAAAGAGAGAGAGAGTGAGCTGAAAGGGAAGGGAGGATCATTGAAGGAAAGAATAAATAAGTTTTTTTTTTTTTTTCAAAAAAAAAGCTCTGGTCAGCTGTATATTTATATCTGTTCATAATGGAGTGAGTAAGACATGCGCCAGTGCCATTAAGTCAAAATGCTATCTGATTCCCGGGAGTGCCGACATAGAGATGATTATGTAAGACTTCCAGTGTAACACCGGAAGTAGCTGTAAACCAGCCCTACAGTTGTTATTTGTGGTTCATTCGCTAATCTATTAACACATTAGAAGTCACGGCTGTGTTTTCTGACCGATATCAAGCAAAGGTTGTGTTTTCTAAAAATGTTCTAAAATTGTCCTTGTGGAGTTCTGGTATCTGTTGCGCTGTTCATGGATATACTAACAGCCAGACCAAGCTAAACTTCTGGCTTCAACAACAGTATGTAGAACATGCACCCAAGACAAAAAGAGCGTGTTCTTGTGAAAAGCTAGATAAACAAACATAAATTGACTGATGAAGTCACTAAGAACATCTTTAATGAGGGCCTGGAAGACAGCAGAGGCCTTGGTAAAGCCAAAAGGCATAACTAAATATTCAAAGTGGCCGATGGGAGTCTTAAAGGCTGTCTTCCATTCATCTCCTTCCCTAATGCAAATCAGATGGGAGGCATTACGGAGGTCCAAATTGGTGAAGACTGTGGCCACACGGATCGTGTCAAAAGCTGAAGCCAGGAGGGGTAAAGGGCAGGGTGCGATTTGCCGGGGGGGGGGGATGGGGGGGATTAACCCCCCCCTCTGCTTGTGACGTCCCCCCCTCTGGTCATTCATATTTTATCCCTGGGGGGGATACATTCCTCCCCCCCTCTGGTCTGAATTTAAAAATGTATATAAATTAGGGATGTCAGTTTTAACGCCTAAGATAACAACGCCGACTTTTTTTTTGTCGCCGTTAATCGCGCGTCAAAGCACACACACCGTTCCCTAATGTTTTTCCCCACCGCGCTCTCCGGACTGTGTTTCTTTTACCCTCGGCGCTTTCCGTAGTTTCAAGAGAGCTAGAGACTGTAGCAAAACAGACCCGCGCTCACTGTTGCACAGGGTGTTCATTTCATGCGACTTTGGGCTTCTTTTATTCTAAAGGCGCTTCTAAATTTCATGAGTCACGGTTGCGTTTTTTTGGGCACGTTTCTAAAAGTTAAATCGCTTATTTGGGCTCTAAAATAAGTGACGAAACAGCGGTTATTAAGAGACCTGCCTGCACTACATTTGAGTGTATCCAGCTGAAATCTCCCTCCGCCATAGGAGCCGACGGTAGTAAAGGCAGACAGAGCAACTCTGCCCGTATTTTCTGCAGTTTACGGTGCAATAACCGGTGATAACTGCTGAAATTAGATTACGCGGTGCAGATCACCATTTTAAGCAGACATTGGTTCTGAAGATTAGCTTTTTAACACGCTGATAACATTGCAGAAACCCAACCCATAAACCATACTTTAATGCTTATTAATTTGTTTTCTCTGTATTTGACAAACTAAGGCTGAATCACGTTGCCAAACAAAGGACCTGGAATTACTAAACAGTTGCTAAACAGTCTCATTCAGGGTATTAAGCTCCTGCCCAGTTGCAAGCAAAGTGTAAGACTGGAATGACCTGGAGATTTAAAACTTTTTTCCAGGCTTAAACTCTATGAATATGGATATAAACAGCAAGTAAAAATATTTAAAGAAGTTATTGTTGGTGTGAAAGCTCAGAATTAGATGTGAGAGGGAGTGAAAAAACAAACAATAAAACTTATGACTTTATTGAAATGTAATTTTTTTTATTAATGCTTAATACCATGTCTATCTTTGTTTAAGAGGCAAAAAAATATATCGGCAGGTATTTATTTACACATTGTGTAAACGTCAGGGCGTCATGATTAGTCATTTAGCCATCATAGTCCAGAGTTTAACATTTTGCACTAGGATGTTTTCATTCCAATTCTCAAAAGTGCTTGAAAAATAACAAAATAAAAAAAATTTTTGTACAAGCATGTATTTTATTAGTGTCATTTATTGCAAAATTGCATATTAAAATGCCCAAACAGGCTATTACACTTTCAAAAATAAAAGGATAAAACATACAATTAATTTGCAAATAATCTCGAGTTACCTATCAACATTATGTGATTATTCGAGGAAATGATCCCCCCCTCTGGTATTTTTGCAAATCGCACACTGGTAAAGGGTATTTGTTTTCTACTGTGATGTGGTGACTTTTCTCTTTCTTCTCAGAGTAAAAACCAGCTCCAACTGGGGAATAATGGCAGAATGATGTCCCTGCTTAAGAGACTACAGTCTCCTGGAAGACTCCTCCTCAATTAAAGAGGAGGAGAACGTTGTTTTGAATTGAGCATGACAATCAGCATAATTGGCTCCATTATTATTAGATTTGTCAATGAAAGCTTCAGCCCAGCGTGAAGCTTTATCCCGGAGGAGAACAATAGTTATAAGAAATCTTTCCAGCATCATCTGGAAAAGAAGGTGGGGAAAGACGAAAAACCAGGGAACATTGCAACAAGAATCCTTTGGACTTACTCAATTTGGCGGAAAAAGGTTCTGGGACGGGGCAGGACTCCCATGTTGGTCATTGAGGGTGGAGCAGATATGAAGGCAGGTCCAGCTGCTGGAAGAGAAACAGAGGAAGGTTCAGCAACAGTTAGCTGTCCCCTTAAATCCTGAAACCGAGCTCCATAGCTGCACCAGAGAGTCTGTTTGTTTAATTCTTTCTGTCATAGCGTTAGTGGACAGACTCCGAAATATGGGCAACAACCAGAGACGAGAAATCGGTTAAGAAAAGTTAATTGAAGGGAACGTTGATGGTCTGGGAGGATGCCGGCAGACTGGATCATCCCTGTTCTGCAGAGAATGAGGAGACTGATGTCCCCCCTCCTGGTTCCAGCTCCTTATGAAGGTCCTCTAATTAGCTGAGATAAGGAACTCCTGTCCCTCACACCCTGCAGAGAGGAAGAGAGAAGAAGCCAGACCAACACAACCTGCACACAGAACCATGAGTATTACAGGGATACAAATCAGGCTGAAGGAAAGAAGGGGTAATGAACTGGCCACTGCAGGGAATTAACAGAACCTAACAAGAGCTTGTCACCAACATTCTACACATGAATCACAACAGGTCTTTGCAAAATAAGCTGGCTGTTTTACATAGGGTAGTCATCACCCTATGTAAAACAGCCAGCTTATTTAGCTGGAGATCAGCACCGGTATTCCTCAGGACCCCACAAGGGACAGATGTGTTTAAAAATGGATGGATAGACTGGGCTATTTCGTCTGGAAACAGATACAACATCTTATGGGCGCAGCCATGATGAACTGTTGAACTTGCACGGCTGACAATACAGCAATCTGATTGGCTGAGCAGCAAAACTCGAATCACGTGACCTCTTGGACCAGAGCGCAACAGTTTATATTTTAGATTGGCTATAACTTATTAATTTGCAAGTGAAGACGTGGGAACACTGGTGTTTTGAGATCACTGCTATGTGTAGCAACTGATCCAAGTGTAAAAAAGTTGCCCCCTGACAGTTCATACGAAAGTCATCCTACAGATTTAGACCCACGGCCTACTTTGCACAAAACCATAGAGAAGAGGATAATGCACAGAAATTAAGCTAAAAGTCTATTGTTTAATTCTATATAAGTTACCTTTTTAAAGGGCTGCTGTTTAATTGCACTGTGTTGCCCAAATAAGGGGCGCACGAGGGGGGGGGGGGGTTGTTGTTGTGTTAGTGAGCAATAAAGATTACTGCACTTTATTTCCATGGGGAGGTCTGAAGTTGTAGTAGGCCTATTGTGCATGTTTCATTGTTGTTTTTTCGAATCCTCAAAATAAAAACTACATAAAAAACTAATTTGTTCATTGTTCATCAACGCAATAAAATATAATAAGTTAATATTGTTATGGAAGTTAAATTTAAAGCCTCTCATAGAGCAGTATAGTCAAGTGGTGCTTTAATCTCTCCAGGAAGTGCTGCAGGGAAAATAAAAATTAAACATGAATGCTCATTATGTATTTGTAGCTTACTTAGCCATTTGATAGGAGGCTAACATAGCTAATATAGACACAGCCCATGTTGCCTTTATTGTAAGGCTTATATCAGACTTTTCATTTTTCGCGGCTCCAGACAGATCTGTTTTTTGTTTTTTTGGTCCAATATGGCTCTTCAAACATTTTGGGTTGCTGACCCCTGGGGTAGTGTATAGGCATGTGCCAGTATGAAATTCCGATAGTATGATAACTGTAAGCAAAAATAATCACAGTTTCCTGGTAACACAGTATTATGATTAACTAAATAGCATTATTTGGAATTGTTGGTATTTCAAAAGAAAAAAAAAATTTTCATTGAACTGTTCTTTATTTTTAAATGTATATAGCCACATAATATGCAAATAAAAAGACCAAAAACCATTTGATCATGATAAAATACAGTTATATACAGCAAGATTCCATCTTGATAGTGTTTTAGCTTGCGCTTCAGTGAACAACAACGTTCATACTGTATTCCCAGCAACATTCCAGTCTTTTCCCTCTTTGAATCATATTTTCTTGTGCTTTTTTTCACTCGATCTTGGACCTTACTTCATTGTTTCGCTGGGAGATGCTAATAGCCATTGGCCTCTTCCTTGTTTTAAACCCTGCTGTGCATGCGCAGTACGTAGTTCTGTTAAAATCGTAAAAAAACATGAGAAGTTTTATTTACTAGCAAACTGAGCAAACGCAAAGCATAAAACACCAAAATAACAACTAATATGTCAGCAGGATGTGATATTTCCTAAAAACGTTGTATGCAACCAGAGTGAGCTATTAACGTATACGAGTATTTATAAATACTCAGAGGCAGCTCAGAGGTTGCTGGACTTTTCAGGCTAATGACCGAAATGTTTGGTGAAAGAGGCTACTATTTGCTAAGTTCACCATGGCAAAGTATTACACTTGACTGTATGAAAACTTCTCTATGAAAAAAGTTTGATTGATTAACTGAATCTGGGCATAGCCTGGCTTAACAATTCTGTACTATTTTTTTCTTATCTAATACCAATATTTTCTTTAAAAACTGAGTCTTGATTTTTAAAGAAATAAATACTTTAAATCTATCAGTCTGAAATATCATTGTGATGAACCCAGGCTTATCATGGTCTTTGTTGCATATAACCATATACTTTTTTAAGTCACTGTCCATGCAATGCAAAAGTGATGAAGGTTTATATTGTTATAAAAATGTTTTCACCATAAAGAGTATTCTGTTTTAACAATGGAAGCCTTTGTAACATTGCAAAAGTCTGCCTTGCTCTGTCTTGACAAAGTTTTAAAAATTATTACAGTTTCGCTAAATAAGTCGTTAAGAGGATTTACTATAACATGTAAAAATTGACCGTCCTTAATCTCTTATCAGAACTAAATTAATATGTTGTGAACTTAGCTATGCAATGAGCTGTTTGTTAAAAGTTGTTTCATATTTCTGACATTGTCACAATTTACCATCTGATTTTAGCCTTAGCCTCCAGCAAAAAGCAAGGGGATTTTGGCATATTCAATGTCTGCCGCAAGGACAACACCCTCAGGTTTGAACATCTCATTAGTAACACTCAATTATGAAGATTGTGGAGTTTTCCTCAAGTGATTCATACTGTTTGATTCTTTTCAAGGTTTGACTGTTCTTATGCAGAGTGCAAGGGCTCTCCACCCTTCGACTGTGAATTCCTCTTGAACGGGACTTCCCAGGGAAAAGTATCTGATGGTTCATGTAAAAAAAGCTTGCCGGAGCCAACCTATGTGACTGACTACACCTGTGTATTGACAAGGAAGACGAAGGGCGGCACACACAGGAAGGAAACTAAAACAATTTTATACCCCAGTTTAAACCAGAGTTAGTATTTGACGTTAGTTCCATTGGAAAGTACTGCATAAAATATTGTTGAGCTGTTTAAGCAAACATTATAAATCAACAGGCAAAAATGCCACGTGTTTTGTTACTTGGCTTTGAGGATGTTGAACTACTTTCACAATTTAACAGTTGCACTCAGATCCAACTTTAGTCACAAAAAAATATAAAGTTGAAAAGCCTAAAGACTCAAAACTGGACTGATACAATTTTTTTAAAAACATGCAAATTGAAATGACACCAGTTTCGTGCATGTGCATGGAAAAAAGGAAAAAAAAACAATGGCTCTGCCGTGTCGACTTCTCAGGTCTTTTTTAAGAGGCTAAATGTCTTCTAAGGTAAGGAAGTTAAAATATTTCATTATATATAATATTACATAGAAAAGCTAGATTATTTTGAACGGAAATATTTCATATTGAGTGAATACTCTTTTTTAGGGGGAAACATAGCTTTTAATTGGTCAATGACGGCAGGCAAAGACTGGCCATTGGAAGCACCAGGAGTTTTCCTGGTGGTCCAGATGGTGGCCTGGCCCTGCTGGCCTGGCCTGGTCCGCTCAGCGAATGCAAAGGTTTGCGTCGCTCTTACGAAATGACAAAGAAATCCATGCAAAAACCATCCATGTCGCTCGTGCATTCAGTTTGCTAACTTGGGTATCTGCCTGGCTGAAAGTCCCACAGATTACATTCGCGAGAGGGAAAAGACTGACACGCCCCTTCTTTAAATTTTCTTCATGTTCTGTATTATTGGCGACTTAGCGTGAAAGCACCATTCATTCTCCAGTTATTTGAGGCTACAAAGCCTGCATAGGAGCAAAGAGATCAGAAGATCCACTTCACTCAGTTTGCACTTTGCAAAAGTGTATCACATGCAGTGCAGAGAGATACACAGCAAGTTGCACACCTGGTCCCTTGTAGACTATATAAAGTGGAGCATAAAAACACAGTTAAAAAAGAAAGGATGAGCAGTGAGGAATAGGCTGACAAAGAAAAAGGCACTGGCCACTGAAGCAGCAAAGTGCCCTAAATTGTCATTTTTTCATAAAGTAGCAGGTAGGATAAACATTAGAAGTGAACCGTGAAAATGCCAACTGCCAACCGGGTGCAATAGTTTAATAAGGAGGTTGGTCTTACTGCGAGGAACCAAGGGGGGTCGAACTTATTCAATTAAACGCTGATCATACTCCAATTTTGCCCTTTTCATCGCACTAGATGTATTTTCTCACTGATGCCTCAATGAAAGTCGGACCTCAACAAAGTAGCCAGGTTAATGAGAGCACATCCTCAAAGGATTCGCCCCAAATTTCTCTCTCATGAACTGAGTAATGGAGCTTATTGAGGCAACTGCGGTAAATAGAATATAACTCATTTTACATGTCGGGCAATTGTAAGGGCATGTATCGGAAGGAAAATGAATAATATTTAACTTCAAAACTTGCACAACGCACCTTTAAGTTACTTGATACTTGACTTACACTCATATTCTAAAGATTTAATTCTCTTAGAAAAATTTTGATGCAGCCAAGGAGGAAAAGAGAACCTAACCAGAATACAAAAAAAACTCAATGAATAAAGAGACTATAATTAACTAAATCCACTAATAACTGAACTGAAGACATGTACACAGGGAAACAGTGATATAACAGAAACAATAAATGACTAACTAAATCCCTAATCTACGGAAAACTAAAAATGACAAGAAACAAGGGAATAACCAGGATCCATACATGCATAATCAACAGTACTAGGTGAACAACTGAAAGATGCACAATCCCCATGTACCTAAAACTAATAAGTGAAACACCTGGGGATCATGACATTCCTCTTTTTTAATACGTGTTCAAATGATGTGTTAGTGCTTTTTATTTCCACGATGACTTTATGCCCTGACTGCAAATTCTATTATCTTGGGTTTCTGCCACGCCAACTGACATGCTGATTAATCTATTACTATTAATATATTATAATAAGAGATGCTATTACTCTCTTAACTATAAGGGATTAAGCATATCAGTGACTTGGCTCAGCAATATTAATCCTGATGCATTGCTTTAAGTCTCAGTGGGCAATGATGGCTTCTGACATCTAAATATTTCTTTACAGTGCAGTTATCTGTAATTTAACAGCTGTACAATATTTGCCGAGCTGATCAGAGTTTAATCACCTGGGTCTTCTTTCCTTTTTTCTCTCTCTCTCTTCAGATGTAAAACTCTGTTCGGCCACCACAGGCATACACTTGCACCAGACTCCAACCTTTCTGTGGCCCCTGATGGCTGTGCGCTTGTGGGGAATCCTTGTCACAGACAGACAGCTGACATGAACTACAAGCGGTGGCAGATTTGATACTTTTTTTAATCGAACCGCTTTCATTTGAATTGTTTTTACCATGCAATTTTATACAATGTCACACTAGGTGAAGAGTTATGGTCTATACAGTGCCTTGTGTAAGTATTCACATATCTTTAACTTTTTCACAGTTTACCACCTCACTGCTACAAACCTCAATGTGTTTTACCGGAATTTTATGTGATGGACCAACACAAAGTAGTGTGTAAATGAGACGTGCAAGAAAAAATATATATATTTGGTTTATAAGTTCAAAAATTTGGTCTTATCAGCACCTGTTACACATTTACCCCTCAATAAAAGTCACTGTAGAAAACTGCAGTTAGAAGTCACCTTGTTAGTTTATAAAGGTTCAAATAAAGTCGTTGTGTGAAGGCTTTCAGAAGGTTGTTAGAGAACGTAAGGCGGGCGAAGGCAAGTTAGAGCCAGGCCAAGTGGAGCTCGTCGAAAAGGGAGCAAACAGCTTTATGCAGATTAAGGAACAACGCAAACATCTCAGTTTCATTAACAGTAAACAGATAAAGAATGGTACAACTGCAAACCTAAGGACACGTGGCCATCCAAAGACGGTAGGTAAGAAATCGCAGTTAAACAGAGAAGCAGCAGCGAGGTCCATCATAACTGTGGAGGAGCTGCATAGATTCAAAGCTCAGGTAGGCAAACCTCTGGACAGGGAAAACTCCTCAAATCTGGCTTTAGTGGAAGAGTGGTAAGAAGAGAGTCATTATTGAAAGAAAGTCAGAAGGCATACTATTTTCAACTTTCCCCAAGTCATGTAGGGGACACATGGATAAAGGTGCTCTGATAAGGGGATACTTTGGTCTACATGCAAAATGCGTGTGGTGAGAGACGAACACTGTACATGACCCAGTTTAACATTTCCACTGTTTAGTGTTGGTCTACCACATGAAATCCCAATAAATCTATAAAATTGTGTGGCTGTGGCACAATGTGAAAAGGTTTCACAAGTCTTAATACTTTTCCTAGATATGCATGCTATGTTAACCTTCCTTAGTCATTATATAGTTTTAATAAAAGCACAAAATATAACCTTATATAAAATACGAGTATTTTTAGAACCAGCAGTATTTAATGTGTAGAAACATTTTATCCCTTGGCAGATAAATTAGTAATGCATTTGTCTCTGTGTACTAAATAAATGATTACTTTTGGTAATGAAGAATTTTCAACATTTAGTTATCATTAGTATTATTATTATTGTAAGGGCATTAAAATTGAATTCTGCTATGAGTTTATGTGTCAGTCAGGTAAATCTATCCATTTTCTATATAAATGTCCAGAGAGAAGCACTTTCTAGTTGTATTTTAGAAAGGCTGTAGGCCCAGATTTTTTTTTTTTGGGGGGGGGGGGGGGGTTGAATTCATAGCCAGAATTTTTTAAAGCATATTTACACATACTGATAATGGCACTGTAGTATATTAAATGGCAAATTCCAGTTAGAGTTATTACCCTCTTCCTGCAGTTGCCAATCTCTGATTGCTAGACAATATAAAGTATTCTATGCATTAAAGCCCAATTAGAATTTTCTTACAGGACAAGAACTTGGATTGATAAATAAAAGGTTAGGAACAATGACAACAACAAGATTGTGTTATATTATCAACTGTAGTTGCTATTATGATTATCAATATTATTGCTCATACCTGCATAGGGATGCCTAGGAGGATGGGTCTCCATGTGCTTAGAAACAACAGAGCACCAACTACAGGTTGCTCAAGTGTGAGCCGTCAGAATGGACAAAGACTCCTGGATAGGTGTAGAAATGTTTTCAGAAAATCTGAGTGAAAGTCAGTTTTTCAGTTGCCTCCGATTTAAGCCTGTTTGCTGTTGAGATGACCCGGATAACTGAGAATTTGCACAGGCATAAATTTGATAAGAACATTTCTGACCTTTAGGGTCTTCATGGTTTTTCCTTTGGATTACTTTGTAAAAACATGGGACAGTATTCGGATTAAGTTTATAGGTCACTTTAAAATTCTTTCATAACATGACATTAACATGATAACCAGAAATAATAGAAATTATACTTGGAGAGAATAACAGAACAAAATATTTATAGGGGTCGAGAACTGAGAAACTACAATAGAAAACAATGTCTCCCCTTCAGGGCAGTTATATTCTGGATTTTTCTTTAGTAACAAAAAGTGTACACAATTATCACACCATAACAAATGTTCTTTTTTTTCAATTAGAATTATGTTTAGAATTGTATTCTCTAAGAAAAAAAAAGAAAATGTCTCTGTTTCAGTACACTTTAAGAATTCTTCTTAAATAATAACATGTTCCACACCACAACAGATGTGTAAATAAAATCAGAGAATAATTCACAGAAGCCCCCCTGTGGGCCCAGCCACCCTGTGCAGAATAAATTATTTGAATAAAGGTTTTAGTTTTAGTTTAGCTTCAATTTGAGCATCAATGCCAGTTGGCCTTTAGCGTTGAGACGAAAGGACCTGGGTGTCCAAATCTGCCCGTATCATGCTGCAGAACTTGCAGCAGAGCTGGTGGCAGAGTTGGTGGCTGAGGTTGAGCTTGATGCAGATAAAGGAGGTGCTGAGGTCTGACTTATTGACCACATTACTTTGACTTTGACATTTTCTGGGTCACAGAACCCCAGGTCTTTGAACCTGATGTCTAAATAGAATAGATGCTCACAGCAAGAACATAGGAAGTTTCAGTGACCCTGAAACGGCGGTGACACTGAGCTGCCTTTTTGCTCAGAAGCTGAAGTGCTTCTTAGAAGCAGTGACACAAGGGAATCACCGTACAACTGGAAACAGGTTTTTCTGCTGACTGTTTCTGCAGTTGGTCTTAGGGCTTTAAAAGAAAGATTGTTCACAGACCATTCTTTCTGACTCAAGCAAAGTGAGCTTTTTCCCAGTAGACAAAGTACAGCATGTGGTTGCATCCTTTTGCACCGACAATATCTCCTAGATGTAGAATGTAAAGATCCACCTTGTCTCAACTGACCAAAGTAGTTTTTCCTCAGGGAAATGTTGCTGCTTTTGAATTTCCTTGAACTTGGCTATAGCTATAGTGCTGCGATGAAAGAAACAAACAACTGGACTGCTTTTCCTCTGAATTTCAAGCAAGCCGTGGACAGCTTTAGGAAAGTCTTATATCACCATGTTCAGGTTGTGCGCTAAACATGGGTAGTGTGCCTAACTTGCCTTGCGCCTAGCAGCAACCATGTTTACCCTATTAGCTCTAACAACAGCTTGAATCTTGTCCTTTATGCCCCACGCTTTCACATTTTTGGTAAATTGGGAACTGATGTTGTCAGCTATGTGTTTCCCAGGGAAAGAACATGTTTCAAGCACAAATCCCTGCATCTGCCCGTGCTCGTGTATTCTGTGGCATATGACTGTTAAATAGGCCTCTGTGGCTGTTGATGCCCACATGTCAGTTGTCAGTGTAACATTGTCCACCTCACACAGTGCGTTTCTGCCTTTAGAACAGCAGTTTTCATCCATTAAAGATTTTTGACTTTATACTGTACTGTGTATATTCTGAATATTGTACCTCGGGTCGAGGGTCCTCACAAAATCCCGAAAGCCGGGATCTTCCACGAGGGAAAGAGGCTTCCTGCCAGGCTCCTGGTGAGCTCCACAATTCTTAGGGAATCGGCTAAATTAAATAAGAGTATAGTCTTTAACTTCTATGAAATAGTTCAGTTTTTTCTTTTACACTTAACATAATAAGGTATTTATATTCAGTCAGTTCTGAGCCATATTATATTCAGTATATTTGTTTCAATTTCAGTAATTGTATTCATGTTATGTTATTTATGTTATCAGTCTCTACACATTTCATACTTGTGTGGTCCTGTACACATTTCTTTGAGTTGGATTGCTCTGTATTTTGTTTTTCTAGTTACACGTATTATATTATTATATCCTTATTGTCATTTTGTTTGTACTGTACACCTGCTTGTTTGCTACTGTAATTCCGTCAGTTTCCCTGCTGTGGGTTGAATAAAGGATTATTTGATCTCAAATAACACTTTTCAGTGGAATAAATGTATTATATCAAGGGCTTGTCATAATTTATATATTTTGAGTTTGCTTGAGGGAAATATGACCAGTTGCACTTTGACTACTCCTATCTACCTGGACACTCTCTGGCAGACTGACAGGCCCCTGTCAATAACCTCTGCCTCTGGGTTGGGGGTCTTTTGGGGCCAGGGAGTAGTAGATGTCTCTAGTTCTCTCTGTTTCTGTAACTGTTTGTTTTCTGTTGCCTGTTTTTTCATGCTTTTGTATAAATTTGTTTTAGTGCCTCAATATTTAGCAGCCTCTATACAAACTATACTACTTACCATAGGCCTTGACTCTCCCTAAAAGAACAGCCACATAGACATCCTCTTCCTCTCTGCCATCTTCTGATTCGTTCATTTTTCTCTCTCTGTTTGTGCTGCATCAGTCTGTGTGAGTGAGAGAGAGAGAGCCGAGTGGGGGGCCTTGCAGAGCCTACCTGGTGCAGCTGAGTCACATGGGACGAGTGGGCCTGGTCCAGTTCTGTGCTGAGACAGAGGCGGGTCCAGCGGTGGTGACCTGGCTGTCATCTCTTTGACAGCACTGCAGCAGTGCATATAAGAATGAATCTCAAAGTAGAGCATCAATCTCATCACGTTAATATTGACGTGATACCAATCTTTAGTATCAGTATTATTGATACTTGGAATCAATCGGGCCACCTCTAGTGCTCACGATCATTAAAGAGTAAGCGTTTCACCAGCGAACCCAGCATATCGTCGGCTGGTCTTGGTTCAACATATTGCATTAATGTCTGAACAAATCCGTGGGTTTAAAAGTGATGAAACAAGCCCATTTCATAAGTTGTTCGCCAGCTCAACTTTGCTGTAAGCCTGACTCCGAAAAATAACCTTATGTGGATTGAAAACTGACAAAACCAAAAAGTCACGTTGCAAGTAGTAAGTATTGTTTTGTGGGTGTGGTTTAAAACTGGAAAAAAATATTAATTTAATAATTTCCATGGTTATACTGTCTTTTTCCAAATTTTAGTCTGTGAATCCTAGATTGAGAAAGGCTCCCAGGTGGTCAGAGAGGGTGGGGGAGAAAGGAGGGCTGGTTAGTGATGTGTGTTAATCAGTTTTATTGTTAGATATTTAGTATATATACCACATTCGCATATTGCACATGATATGCCATCAGACCGTTGAACTGCAGAAAGTTGGACTCTGAACTGCTGAAGCCACAAAATGAACTCTGTAATTTACTGAAAATTACTGCATTTTACTGTGATTTTCCAAGGTGTATGAAAATGAAATTTTGTTCTGTGCGCACTCTGTGCATGCAGGATGACAAATAAAGTTGTCTAAGTCTAAGTCTATATTGTTTGTATTTAATGTTTGCCTTTCATTTAGAAGTTTTTTTTTCTTTTCTTCATGATGCTATTTATGTAAAAGTGCTAATTACCTAATTATTATTTTGAGCTGCGTGCGCCACGCTTTAAAGCAAACCAGCAACATGTGGTAATGTTGAGGAACTGAAACACGGCGTATTATAGAGGAAGCCACCCGTGTTTGGAGCTACCTGCCTATGGCAAACGGGTGTAAATTATTTTCCGCGACCTATCCCATTCTGTGCCTCTAGAGGCCACTGTTTTGCATGAATCCCTCCATAACCCGTGAAAGAAAGGCGGTAGAGGGATGAAACTTTAAGGAGGCAGGCTTTGCCAAACTGTTCACCTCATCAGATTTTAATAGTGCCATAAATAATTAATACAATCACTGTTTGCATTTAAAAACATTAAGCATAGAATTTAAAACATTGAAAGAATTAATCTAGGATACCTGGTTTGAAACGAAATGACCTATTCATGATAAAATATATCAAATAACACCCTTTCCTTTAACAGTTAAGCCACCGGGCCTTCTGGTTTTTCCCTTTGGGACTGTGAGATTGCACCTTTGCTTCTTTTTCAGCCATTTCTCTAATCCCCTCAACAGGGAATAGTCTATTAAAGGCCTTTCTATGGAACCTAGAATCAGTTTTACAAAACACAGTTGAACAGTAACAATGCCCACATGGTTTATTATAAAGAACCGAGAATGATCAGAAAGGCCAAAATCAAAGTAAAAATAAATTGCAGAGTAAGTACTCAGGTAAAAAAAAAGAAAATATTCAAGTTAAACAGTGGATAAACACCAGCCTATTCACAGAACGATGTGAAAAAACAAGCCATATGCATGATAGCACAGCAGTGTTGTGCCAGTTCATACGTGACAAAAAAAAAAAACTGCATCAATTCGGGACGTAACGGACTGCGTTACCCATGATGCAATGTGGTCAAAATGGCCACCAACTCATGTGGTCAAAATGGCCACCAACTCCCATCACGCAACACGGCAAAATGGCCGCCGATCAAGATAAGGTTGCTATGGTGATGGCTATAAAAGCCGATCACACACGACAATCTTCCTTCTTCCCTGGCTGTTAGCCAACCCGAGAAGACACACACACACACAGCTGTTTCCGTTGAGGTGATCCCACGCCACGTGTTCGAGTTCCTCGCTGGACCGAGATTTTTCGACGCAACGGTTATTCCCTGCTTTACAGAACAGGAGGTCGACTAAAATAAGTACTTTTAAATTCCCTCTGATCAAAAGACTGAGAGACGCCGTATCTCCCAGTGATCGAAGAGGACCCCGCTTTGTCTGGCCAACAAAGCGACCGAACCCGGAGGAAGAAACGAAGGAGCTTTTTCCCCGTGCCGCTGCAGCCTGCGGACATCTGCGCTCGTCAAGGCGCGTCCAGAAAGCCACTACTCGGAGCGCTCCGGACCAGCCCCGAGGCACCTCAAAATAACGGGATCTCCCCTTTTATTTCTGTCTCACCAACAGGGTGTTTAGAAGTGCCTGGGCAGGCGGTAGAACTTTGTAGGTGTTGGTTAATGCTTTTATTCCACGACGAAGTTGGAATTATTTTGCTGAACATTTTCTTTGTATGTGCATGCATTTTACAATTGATTTTGCTGTGTTGATTTGTGATTCATCAAGAACCCCGCCGTGGGTTACTGCTTCAGTTCTTTCCATCTTCAAATTAACTAATGCATTAGTGGTATAAATACTTACAAGCTTATAGCTAACATCACCACCATTTGAACTATATTTGTTATAGCGGAATTTTGAGTTGAATGATTTATTATTTAAATTATAATACCAAATTATAATTAATAATAATAATAATAATAATAATAATAATAATAATAATAATAATAATAATAATAATAATAATAATAATAATAAGCATATTCAACCAGCTTATGGCATAACAGCAACATCTCAGCATAGCTAAGGTGTGTGCAAGTGTACTTTAGCATCTGGGAGATGATTAATGATCAATTCAGAATTTGCAACTATTAGCATGTTGTAAATACTGAGTTTGTTGTGAGCAGCAGAGATTATACTGGTTATAATTCTAAAACGGTATGGTATATAATGATTTTAAATAATAATAGCACCTGACTGAATGCCAATATTTATCAGTGGTATTTTAATGCAAGCTAATAAAAAAAATGCCAAAACACACAGATAAGAAAACAGAATCACTGACAAAATAGATTGTTTTCTGATGGGTGTGACCGCTGACTGAACATATAAGGCTCCAGGATTAACTAAATTGCGGTGGTAATTTATGAGCTACTGCTGTTGTGATACCAAATCAGGTCTTAATTCAGCCAGGTTCTCTGAAAAACCCTGGCTGAATCCGCTATCCTGGTTTTATGAAACAGCCCTCTGGCTTGTGGCAAACGAGGCTTATTTGGGCTTTCCTTCAGCAGTAGATTTTACTTTCTCCTCAATATCAAAGCAACATTTTTGGACCAATGTCATCTTGTCTATAGATCCTTTACAGGACATCTGTATTTCTACTTGGATTAAGTTACACAAGTTGCACACCAGTGGAATTGGTTTACTTTTTTACTACCGATCATTTATTTTCAGGTGTGCCAGAGTAGTAAAGGGGGCTAAACGCAAAACGCATGCCACACTTTTCACATTATAACCATATGCTGCTTTGTGTTGATGGATCCCCGTGCACAATATAATGGAACCTCCCTGAAAGGGGAAACCACCCTGGCACATGCCCAGTACGACTGCAGTGAGTCGATGCAGGCGATTTCCAGGCATGCGTGTGTTAAGTTTCAAATACCATGCTGCCCACTAGTAGCGTAGCAGGAAAATGTCGGCGTTTCTACATGTTTAGTGTGCACGGGGATCGCAACTAAAATGTCATTATCATGTACACGTGTTAACAGGAATGGAAAAAAGCCCGTTTTAATGGATTCTTGTTGCGTGCACAGAGCCTTAGTGAAACACACTGAAGTTTGTGGTGATAACGTGATAAAATATGAAGTTCCAGGAAGATAAATAATTTTGCAAGACACTTACTGCACGGCAGCTGTATGGCAGGTGGAGCTGGTTTTCTTTAGTAGATATATCAATAAAGTAATGAAGCCAAAAGAGAACAAGACATGTTTTTAGGTCCCTTTGTAATTCTCCACTCAGACCAACCTTATCGCCCATGCTGTTTTAACTACAGCTGGGGTCAAAGGTCCAGGCCAGGTGTCTTTGCCTTCAGAGACGCCACGGCTCGGCTGTGGTCACCGTCATTGTCGGTAGTGCAGGATGGATATTCGGTCTTATTACCAACTAATTACAAGAAGTGACAACGAAGCAAGTGAAAGCGAGCTGAAAGCAGCGCTATTAATTTCTGTTTGAAACGTCAGCATTGAAGTCAACACTGGAGAAAACATTGACGCTAGGAGGGTTAGCTAGACAGCTAGGAGCACCAGGAGCAGAACGAAGCAGGAAAACTGCTAAAGTGAAGAAACTTGGGTTAATTGCAGGCAGAAGGGAACTCTGCTTTGTTCTGATCCTTGTTCTCCTAGCTGCTGTAATTACAGAACCTCTTCTAGTATGAATTTTTACTTCAATGTTCAGCCTGACCAGACCTCTCAACTTTTATCAAAAGTTAAGAGTGAGATTATGCTAATGTGGGGGCGGGGCTTGTTTGGGGGCGGGACTAACTGGACCCTGGAAGAGCCGGTGGAGTCAACTCCATCTCATTTTTATCCCACCAGACAATGAAGTAGACATGTATTACTTTTGTTAAAAAGAGAAAGAGACGTATTAATACTTTATTGTTCAGTTAATGGATTAAAACATAAAAAATACACAATTGTTCAAATAATACTGAATAAAATTAAGTAGTTTTAAGTTATTGACCGAATTATTACACTGTTACACATTCATCTATGGGTTGGTGCATCTTTACGCACGATCCAGCTGCTGATGTCTCCCTCTTTTCAGCTCAATGCACTTCTAGACTATTACAGTTTATAACATTCTCATCACCTTTCACAGCGACAGGTTTCTCATCTCAGTCGCCGCGCTGACCAGACGAATCTCTATTGCTCTCGTCAGTGCGGCGGTGCGGTGGGCGGATTTTACCCCCGTTGTTGTGTTGCGTGCGACGGATAAACAGCGGGGAAAATGCATAACTAAATACCGTAAAGGGCTCCTATAAAGGGAACAGGGATACTGACAAGTCTGAGATGAAGCCCCTGATGTTACAAGTTCTTTAAAATGACCCTTAAAAGTGCGCACCTGCATTAAAGCGCGAGGCAGCAGCCCACCGAAGCGCCACTGATTCTATGTTGTTAAAAATAAAATAGCATAAAACACAGCTACTAACTCTCCTATTGACTTTAACTGGCACACGTTGCTACTGATGTGAGGACATTAAACGTAGTGATTCATGTTTTGAATGGTGAACGGTGATAAAAGCACCTGCTCCGAGGGAAAGGGGGGGGGGGGGGGGAGAGCAGCAAGCGCGGAGGCACAGAAATACGGTGCATGTAGTTAAAAAATGCAGAATTAATAAAAACGAAACTTATAAACAGACCAAGTGGCGTTTTAAACTGCATCTGGTTAGCAGAACTGTTTTATGATCCAGTATGCAGCCATGACTGGTTCTGAATGAACCGGTCATCTCGCAGCAGCTCCGCCCCCTCCCCTCCTGTGTACGCGGTACAGGACCTTACCGGCTCACTTTCACCACTGTTAAGACTAAAATTATTCATAACTCTGATCACTCTTCCTGCTGCTCTGTTAACATGAACTGCAGCAGGAATTACTGATGGCCACAAGCTGTGAAAGAAGCCGAAACAGCTCAGCAGAAGGCGGAGTTTTGTCGTCCGCAGCCCAGAGGGGCTTTGTGATTTTTATGCGTGAGAAATGCCATGTTTGCGTGTGAAATGCCATGTGTTGCGTGTGAGCGTGTGAAGTCAGTGAAATGCGTGTGTCACACGGTCAATGCGTGAGAGTTGAGAGCACTGGGCCTGACACCAGCGCTCATGTTTATCAGCGTGTAGCTGATGCTTGACTTTTGAGTCAAGACACAGCTCTACAGGTTGGCGAATCTCAATGTTAGTTTCCAGCCCAAACCCAGCATAAACCCTGCCCAACTTAAAAGAAAAAAACAAGCCCAAATCTCAAACTCTTTCATGTTAAAAGCATAGAAATATTAAACAGATCAGAACTATTAAACACATGAGAACATGCCATTAGCGCACAACTGCGCTGAAGCAAAGAAAAAACTTTGTGCATACGGGCTCCGCACAAAATATACAACCGAATCAGAATCAGAGATACTTTAATAATACTTTAATGTAGGAGTGGTCACAGAGCCACTGTTCAGCGTCAAGCATAAAATGTTTTTTGAAAAAGTGTGACCCCCTGAAAAAAATGGAATGCCCCCCTTTTAATTTGTTTCTGCAGCTGACTACAGGGAATGTAAGTACGGAGCCCCTAAAGGGACATGGAGGGAAAATAACTATTGCGAGATCTCGCAATAATTATTGCGAGATCTCGCAATAACTATTGCGAGATCTCGCAAAAGGTTTTCCTACGTCAGCGAACCGGAAGTAAAACAAATGACCTGATCCACACTCATTACTGGTTAGTCACCACATAGTTGTTTGCCAACCGCCATTAAATAGAAAAAGAAGTTGTAAACAGACACAAAACAATGGAGGCGCAAACACGTCATCCATGGGAGAAGTTTATTGATTTCTATTTTAGTACTGGCCTGACATATAAAGACATTAAATCCGTACTTGGCTACAGACATGGACTTGACATTAGTGAGAGACATTTTAAAAGATTAAAAGAAAAAGTTTTTCTACTTCAGTGAACCGGACGTAAAACAGACACACAACAGCGGAGGTGCAAAGTAAAAAGGATAAAACCATAGACATAATATAAGAGTAGACCCCGCACTGACTGTCGCGGCGTAGGAATTACGGCCGCCATCTTGGGGCAGTCGACCTGCTACCCTAACCTGCTGATTCAAGCTGAACACACTAATGATACCTCAACACTGGGCGGCGTATTTTTGTTTAAATCGACGGACTATTGACATCAGGGCTCGAGGGCTAACTTTTCACAAGTAAGATTAAAAGATATTGTTTATATTATAATGTTATTTTTCTAAGACAGAGAGATACAGGTCTACACGTCCAAGTTTTTGTGACTTAGTCTCTCCAAACTTGCATCTACTCCGTGAAGGCATCAGACCTTATTATTATATATATATATATATATATATATATATATATATATATATATATATATATATATATATATATATATATATGACGTAAGAAAACCTTTTGCAAGATCTCGCAATAGTTATTGCGAGATCTTGCAAAACTATTGCGAGATCTTGCAATAGTTTTGCGAGATCTCGCAATACTTTTTTTTCCCTCCATGTCCCTTTAGGGCAGGGATGGGCAACTGGCGGCCCGGGGGCCGCACACGGCCCTCGTCATCACTCAGTGCGACCCGCGAATAGATCAATAATAATTTAATAATGATTAAAAAAAACTAAAAAAAGCCCCAAAAAACTTGTAATTATACTTTTGACATATAGGGGGCCGTACCCAAACAATAGAGGGCATGGGCCGCTTTGCAACAGCGAGGAAGAAAGTCAAGAGCCATGGCCACTAGCAGTGGCATAAAGGGAAAACTTGACGAGAAAGTCAAATTTTTCAGACAAAATGGGAAGAAGTACGGACATGGGGATTTATTTATTTTTTTGGTCTCTTGTCATTCACACACAACAACAAACCGTGACAGCCGACGTGAGTTTTGAAACTGCAAAGCTTTGTCTTAAGCGGACGATCAGAGGTGCATCTACAGAGCACCGTGTTTATAGACCAGTGTGATGCATTCGTGAGCGTCAGAAAGCTATGGTGCATTCAGGAGCATGGGACATTAGATTTTTCAGAATAAAAATCTAACAGATGTGCATAATCAAAAAGTAACAGAAATGCAATTATATAGCATTCAGTATTGTAAGAAAGCCCACACTGTTTCTGGATAGACACATTATTGTTTGAGTTAAGTTCTGTGCCGTTTTATACCTCTTTCCTTGTAAATTTGAAATGTCCCATGCTCCTGAATGCATTGATATGGAGGAGTTTAAATTCCTTTTTTGCAAATTTTTTTTTAAAGCAAACGGTTTGTCTTTTGCTTAAGGACATATTAAAATGCATTTATATGCAGAAAATAGTTATATGTTGGTGCAGTAAACATACAGTTATAAATTCATCTAAAATTTGTTCTTATTGAGAATAATTTGTAGCGTCTTTCATATCCAATTATTTGAAGTGCGTGATCATGTGGCCCTCCAATGGTCGTGCTGAAAAAAAACGTGGCCCTCTTTTTCATGGAAGTTGCCCATCCCTGCTTTAGGGGCTCCCTATGTAAGAACCTTAGAATAACAATGTAAAACCACCGACAATAAAT
Organism: Fundulus heteroclitus; assembly: GCF_011125445.2. Taxonomy (NCBI): domain Eukaryota; kingdom Metazoa; phylum Chordata; class Actinopteri; order Cyprinodontiformes; family Fundulidae; genus Fundulus; species Fundulus heteroclitus. Next base: position 2,060,692 of record NC_046378.1, on the reverse strand, counting down.
CGTGTGACTGGACCTCGGAACCAGACAGCAGAATCAATACATAGAAAACAACATAAGGAAAAACAAGTCTCCCTTTAACATAAGATGTTGGTGTGTGTGTCTGTGTTTGGTGCACTTAGGGTTAAAACGTGTTTGTTCTTCATTCAGTGAGGTAAACCAAAGTGGGTAGAGAAGAAATTGTAGCTACTTTATGCTTCAGCTTAATTCTTAGAAGTAAAACGTAGATTTTGGTTTAAAAGGTTACTCCGATATGTAACTGAGTAAACGTAACAAAGTAGTACACGTCTTTGGCCACAGATGACTTAGTTCATAAAGACATTTTCCGCCTGTGTCTACCGCGCTGGCTTAGCTCAGTGGTTACTTCTGATGTACGCTTCTCATTTGAAACGAACACCCTCCCCTCACCGGGATCGACCCACGGGCGCTGTCCAGCGTTTTGCGTCCTTTTTCCACTCGACCTGACACGTTTCCAAACTGCAGCACAAATATACAAGTTTCATTTCATAAAGAAAGGGTTTATTTGACCATTAGTCGTTTATTTGAACTCGCTCAAAGATCTGCTGTTGAGGGATCGCAGCTTGTCCGTGAGGAGAGGGAATGTTCCTGTCTACGAGCGGTAAGCAGCCGCTGGGTTGTAGTAAATTATTCCAAACAGCGCCGTTAATATTTTACTGACATTTTCTTATGTTATATGTGTACATTTAAAACTAATGGGATTTTTTTTCGGCGAATGCAAAAAAAAAGTTCCCTTCTGCGCACGAGCTCAACAGTGACTCCTGTCGGTTTGCTTATATTTTCCACGAACTTCCGTTTTATCGCTTCAAACGTGCATATTTTTCCTTTAACGCACATTACCATTTATATATATTTATATATCAGTAATAGGTTGTAATCATATTATAATAGGCACTAAATGACGTCAAACAGAAAGAAAATATGTATGCCCTACTCAGAAAACGAAGCTTTATTTTGACAAGCAACAATCCATTGTTAACAGACATGACCATCGTGAAATCTAGAGAGGAACTGCCATGCAATCGTTTAATTGTCTGATCATTATGCATGGTGGCAAATGATTCAGAAGTCCCCAATTATTTAACTCAACCCATTATTGTTAAACTCGTCTGGAACTTTCCGGTCGCGCATGCGCACCTTCAGTGACGGAACTGTGTTAACAAATTTCGAAAGGATGGACTACGGCAGCGTACGTAAACCTTTTTAGTCCGTCTCTAAATTGCAATGTTTTCATAATCTACGTCTACATGTTTATTTAAACTCGCTGCTGTTTGCTGTCGTTCGCAAGCAGAGAGAAGCTCAAGTGAAACGTGTTAAAAATGAACCGATTGGCCGAGTTCAGAGTTAGCTGTGCTCTCGGTTAGCCTCGGGGAAACATTTCGCTTCCCTGGAAACTCTCAAATTAAAGTCACGTCGGAACAAAACGTCGCCAAAACAGTTCTTTTGTTGTTGTTTTTCTAACAGAAACCAAAACCCATTTTCTAAAGACTCGTCTTGTCCCACCTCTGACAAATCCGCGCTTAATGGCTAGTTTTGCCTTTAGTCCCCGTGCTTTAATTTTGAAAGCGCGGCCGAAGTGTTTCCGCTAGCATCTCCCATGGTAACGGTTGCCTGCGGCTCGCCCAGCGCTTGCAGCCGTAGCCGACGTCAGCGTCGTTTCAGGTCCAGTCCTCCAGAGATGGGCCATCATCTGGGGGACTCAGGGCTCCGAGTTGTACAGGAAGTTCCCTCTATGTTTTTCTTTTTTCTTTTATTTTGTTAATCCGATGAATTTGTCTCCACAGCCGGGCTGTCGCAGCGAGTGAAGGCGGTCTGCCCGTCCGAAACCTCCGGCCAGAAATGAAGAGGTAGGTGGCACGGAAACTGTGGGCCTTTTTTTCACCTGGCAGTAATAGCATAGATAAAGCGAGCGGTCAGCAGTCTTTATTTTACCTGGTTAAATAAAGGAAAAAAAAAAAACAAAAACAAAAAAAACATCAGCCTGATCTGGTTTAACCTCAGACTAACCATTGCTCTTGCATTTTGGGGGCCAGCCAACAGAAGAGCCCGGAGCCAGAGGGGGGCGTCGCTGTGAACGAGGAAGGTACGTTCGGCTTTATTGTTCTGAGACACAGCCAATACTGCTAAAAGCACTGGCATCATTTGACTATATGCGCAGGGGTTGTTAGATTCATTTCAAAGGGCCAGGGGGATGCCCCCATTAAGCCTGCGTTCTGATTGGTCAACCATATGCGCATTGGTTAGTCCTTTGTGTCACATTGAAGCTGTGATCAGAACCCTTTCTTTTAGTCTTTCTATGCTACAGTCATGACCAAAAGGACTGGCAGTGACAAATGTTGTCTAGCAAATGTTTGTTTGTCTCTATGAGTCATGATGCAGGGATATCAGACGCATATCCATGATAACTTCTTTCTCAGTACAGACATTCCAACACACTTTTACCCTGATGCAAGAACGATATGCTGACTCCCCTTCTGTATATGGTCTTCACAAACTTTACTGCTTTACTTTTTATAGTGGCAATATGCATTTGGTCTAGGTTACTACAAGCATGAAAAAAGCATAAATACAATTTGCAAGGTTAATTAAACTTGATTTTTATCACATAAGTGTCATTTTCTTCTTCGCCCTGCACCAGGCTGCAGGTGCAGGGCGCTGCCATGGTTACATTCAATGGCTGAAGTTCACACTGGAAGATATGGATATTATCATTTTCAGAGACTGAGAAAAAGTAAAAAAAAAAAAATCTAGGGCCTGACGATAATTTAATAATGATGATATCTATCAATCGAGAGACGTGTGGTGCCATAGAAGAATGGCTCAGTAAAAAGTTCAATAGAAGAACAGTTTTCGTTCCTTCTGCAGTCGCTACGTCCTTCCAACCAATCACAAACGCAGACCCAAGAACGCTCCGTCACCAAGCTCTGTGTTCTTTACCTAAAAATAGGCCATTAAGCAACAGCGTCAAATAGCCAGGGCAGCACTTAATTAGGTTTTGAATTTTTATGATAGTTATTGATATCGATCAATATACTTTCTATTTTATCGATATGCTTTTTTTCTGTATCGTCCAGCCCTACCTTAGCCTATTAATACCTGAGGTTTATCTGCTCCCTGTGGGCTAACCCTGACATTGGTGGATGAGAAACTCATACCTAAGGACAGTTGAGTTAATACAACTCTTTAGCTTTCTGTTGGAACCGACTTCCACTTGGAACCGACTTCCGGCAATTTTGGGAGCGAAATGTATTTTTTTATTGAAGTCATGAGCAACATGAATAAATCAGGCGAGCAGGCATATCTGATATCCAGTATGCCAGAACAAACTTGATAAATGTTGGGAACGGTTGGTGCTGTAAATGGACACATTGCATTTGAAGCCTTGGGCTTTTTAAACCTGTCAGATGCTCACTGTTGAACAACAGTAGACCATGAAAGGTGTAAGAGCCTTTGATCGAAGATCTAGTAAAGCTGTGAAAGAGCCAGCTGCACTCACTCTGTCCTTAACAGCACAGGTGCTGGTTCGCTTTGCATCAAACCACCTCACATGGCCGTTAGGACTAAAGGAACGGCCTATGGCGTCATCCAAAACAACATGAGGTTTTGGTTACAATAAAGGAATCATCAGCCCCTCCAGGAGCACCGGGTAGGATTTAGTGCGTCCCTGTACTCACAGTAAAGGCCTGTACACAGCCAGCCAGAACAGAGAAATACATTGTTTACTTCAGGCTGCAGCAACAACCACTTTGCCTTGTTGGGATGAGAGCTTTGTGAGAAGAAGGCCCATAAAGATGTCCCTTCTGTTTAACAAGAAGAAAAACACGAAGAGAGTGAATTCTGCAGGAAGTGCGAGGATGGAGCGTAGAAATGGACTTGTTAAAATATTCTGTCTAAGATCACTACACCGAAAAGATAAGTTTAATCTTTCTTCAGTTTACTATGCAATTTTTTTATTTATTTTTTGGAGATTTTTCGCGGCTCTAGTGGCTCGCCTTTTTATTACAGTAGGCTGACAGGAAGGGGGTAGAAGAGGGGGAAAGACATGTGGCAAAGGACCACGGGTCGGAGTCGAACCCGGGTCGATCGCGTCGAGGACCAAGGCCTCCACACATGGGCTGCGCCACCAGCGAGCCCCACTATGCAAGTCTTTTGAAAAAAAATCTGAGTTGAAGCCACAGAATAGTTCATTTGTCACTCCCTAAAGCTTTGGCTATGACTGTAGTAGGGCTGGGTATCATCTAGGATGAGCCGATTCGATACGATTCTCGATACACAGCTCACGATACGATACAATTCTCGATACATAGCTCAGCTTGATTTGATTCCAATATCGATATTTATTACTTTGAATTAATGCTCAGTGATTCAATCACCAAAATCAGCCAAATATTATGTTTATGTTCTATTTATTGATCACAGACATATTAACAGGAAAATAAAGTGCATTTGCTTCAATGCATTTAACGTGTCACAGAAACCAAAAATGTGCCCAAACATCTGATTTTAGGGACAAAGGAGCTTCTAAAATCCTGTCGGCGGTTCCACAAATTCGTCTCACTTGCTCTCCTTCGCTGTGAACTGTAATGGTTGCGCTGTAATAACGCCCCCTAGAGGTTGGGAGGTATATCAATATTGAAAGCCAGAATATCGATATTAAATTGTTTTTAAAAATATCGATATTAATCTTTATATCGATTTTTATGCACAGCCCTAGACTGTAGTACCTTTATGAAGAACTCCTGATCCCATAGGTTCAGTCCAACAGAACTGATGTACTTCATGTTATTTTTTTCTGTCCTCCTAACCTGTCTTAAAATTGATACGCATGGTTCCCCTTAGGCTCTGTAGCCACGGCAGAAGATCCGGCTGCCATCGCTGCCATTCAGTCTGCCGCCACCTTCACGGATCCACAAATCAAGTATCTCTTCAAGACTGAAGGAGCTGCTGGACAGGTATGATGGGCTCAGGTGGGCAGAAGTATCAGTTGTCATGTAAGGTGTTTCTGATACAGTCCTGCCTTCTTTTTTTTTACTCTTCTCTAAATGGCCTAGTACAGGGGTCAGCAACCTTTACAACCCCAGAAGCCATTTTTGCCTTTTGCCTAAGAAGAATTTGTTTAGAGCCAAAACCATAAACTCCAAAACCTAACCACCAGTTTTTACAATATTTATTACAAGAAATATGTTTAGATTTTTAAATAAAAGAGAAAACTGTTTTATAAGCTTATTAAATAAAGAAAAGCATTGGATTCTTACATACACTTCAAAAAGGGAGCTAAAAGTAAGTCAAATTTTCTTGAAATGATTGCATTTGTCCTTGATTTTAGCAGGTAAGTTTAAATGATCTCCCAGTGGAAGTAGATTTTTGCACTTAAAATAAGAACAACTCATCTCCGTCATCTAATTTCAAGTGCAGATATCAAATTACCTTACTTTAGGGGTCAAAATAAACATTCCATTGGCAGATCATCTTATTTACCTGCTAAGTTTGAAGACAAATGCACTCATTAGAAGAACATATTATCTACTTTTGGTTCTCTTTTTGCAGTGTAAGAGAATGAATACATTTTCTTTAATGAAACATTCAAGTATTTTTCTTCATAGAAACGACACCAAAAACACACACAATATCAACCAGAAGACCAAAAAATATTCCTTACATTGTTGATGTAAAAACAGCATTCATTTATCACCTGTAGATCATATTTGGCGAAAGTTATTGACAGCCACAGTGGGGGGACTGAAGAGCCCTCATTTTAGGTCAGGGGCCTGCGACCTTTACAGCAAAGAGCCATTTTGCCTACACTCTACTTGAATTAAACTCGTTCAGACCCACAAATGTTGCCTGGCCTTTTGAAAAAAGACAAGTTATAATTTTACTGGATTTACTGAACATTCTTCTGCACACTTTTTTAAAAACTGTTTTTCTCCTGCACTGTTACATCCTTATCACTGCTGCACTTTATGTTGTAATGCTATCTCATTTCAATTGCAATCTAATTACATTGTCGTAAGCTGTATGCAATAAAATTTCGTTTTGTATACACTATGTGCATACAAAACGACTATAACGTTTGTCCAAGTCTGTAGGAAATATGTTGTCATCGTTAAAGAAACACCCTTTTATGTCTATTTTGATGTTTAAAAAATGAGGATGGACGGGATCCTGATATTTGTGGATGAAGATGTAAAAAAATCGTAGTTTCCAACGTAATGAAAAAATATTGATTTAAAATTGAATACTACTGGCACTTTTAGCATCATTCTGTTGTGAAAATTAAAAAGCAATTATTCCAAGAAAAAACTGCTAAATCCTGCATTTATTATCATTATTACATTTAAATACAATGATAAAAAATATAAGTTGTAGCCAAAGTTATTAAGAGCCACTGTGGAAGGTCCAAAGAGCCACAGGTTGCAGACCCCTGGCCTTAGATCAATGTTTTCTGCAGTCAGGTAGACCATGGAAACTCCCTTTCTGCTGATAGCTCCTCCCTATCTGTGGCATCATGTATGATGTGTGTTTAGAGCCTGGGGTTCTGACCCATTCAACCAAGCAGTGTAACCCATTAAGACCATAAACATTCCTGGACTTGTTATACAGACTAAAGACGTATAACTGTTGTAGAGTCTGCATTTTCAGACGGTTTGAGACGATTCCAATGACGGAGAAAGTGTTCAGCATACAAAATCGTCCAATTGTGTTTTGGCTTGTTCTGTAGAGTTTATGCTGAGTGTTCTTGGTAGAATATTAAGATCTAGACATTCAGGCTGAAACCATTCTTTGAATGATTCGAGGGCCTTGGTTCCTAAAACCCGTTAACTGATCTGCCTCGAAGCTTTGATAAATCGAGTCGAACTGTTCAGTGGCCTGTGTTGTGGCTGGGTGCTTATCTGTGTTGCACAACCATTTCACTTCTGGTAACGATGGCCTGCTCGGCTGACACCTGGATGCCCAGATCACAGGTGTGAGGCGTGAACGACAGGTGTAGGTCGCAGGTGGGATGCGTGGTCACAGCTGATTGGACGGATCACGCAGCAGTGTAGTAACGCGGGCGCTGTTTGGTCCAGGACACAGCCGCTAGCTTAACGGGCTCGTGAGAATGTGCGGTTAATATCTGGCTTTGTGTCTGCCATGGATATGAACCCTTTAGTTTCGCGTTGTTTTAAATAGCTAAAGGCAGCTAAAATAGGACAAACTCGTTGCAATTTGGAAGCTTCTCTTTGGAAAACTGGTGAGAAACGATTCCTCCTAATAATAACTTGACAGAAAATCACAAAACAAAAATCACCTCACCGACCAGTATCGACAGATTTACAAACGTCATTTCCAAATAAGCTACTTTTATTTAATGTAGCCAAAAACACAAATTCTTAGTTTTTATGAGCCAACACAACTATAAAGACCTGGTTTTCACATTTTTACCGACTGACTGCTTCTAAAAGGAAAACTAATCATTCCCACAATGCTAGGCTGTCACAAATCAGTTTGACGTTTCTCTCATTGAGGTTTCTAGACTTTTCTAACCTGTGGAACCCGATATGTTGGACTTGCAGGTGACCTACAGAGTGATCCAGGTGTCGGACGGCCAGTTGGAGGCTCAGACTGACGGAGCTGCAGCCGTCAGCCTGGTTGCTGGTTTTCCTGCCGCCACACAGACTGTCACACAGGTGAGCGGCGCACTAATAGGTTAAACCAACCAAACTCAGCTGGACCTGTTCTGCATCTTCACTATTAATAGGCATAGCATCCATTCAGTGGCCTTTAGTCTTTATCGTAAGCTTGAATATCTTTTCTCCAGGCGGTCATCTCCCAGCCGGAAGGGTTGGAGGGGGACGTCAGCGCTGAGGCCCAGTACGCCTATTACCCAGCCTCCATTGCAGACGGCTCTGCTGGCGCCATGGTGACCACAGTGCAGGCCTCTGACACCCTGCTGGGCCAGACCACCCCCACAGGTACGCTGTGGAGGGGCAACCCAAACTAAACTCTAACAGTAGCCAGGAGGAAAATGTAGCGCTATCCTAAGAGATGTAGCTTTTGTCGCTGACTGCAAGGTGTTGTCTTAAAGGTCAACTTTATGTGATGATGTCCCCCCAAGAGGTTTTAACTGCATCCAATCAGAGGACAATAGCACCGCGCACTCAGCCGTACGTAGCGTGAGTACATCTAGAGTCATCAGAATGCTCTTTACTACTTTGTGTCTAAAGCATCTAAGCTCACTTCCTCTGTTCGTAGGAAGCAGGAAGCTCCTCGGGGTTCCAGGGATGAAAAACGGCGAGCACAGCACAACGAAGGTTGGTTTGCATGTTCAGCGTTTGTGTTTCGCCGTCTCTTTGTTGGAATGAGATTGGCACATGTAGAGGCAGATGTTTGATCTCCAGGGTTTGTTCAGCTTTGACCTGCAGATACTAGTTTCAGCTACTTCAGCTTCTCTTTAAGAACAATGATGTAGGAACCGTATTCAGAATATATTTGATAGCCTTCCTGCGGTTAGAAGCCCTACATTGATCATATTAGGTGTGAGGCGGTCGCCGTGAAACAGGGTTTCACTAATAGTTGAAGAGATGACATGCAGCTCTGCTTGCCTGCTTCTTCGTCTGTTCTTTGTCTGCCTTCAGTTGTAAAGACCCGGCCGATTGTAGAAATAGTTCTGCTCTGGGGCCTCAGGTACGATGGAGTGAGCAGGTCTCATACTAAATGCTGGCAGTGGGGAAAAATCCAGGAATTTGCGGCGCACAAAGAAATGCAGATGTATGAAACCGTGTGTAGACGGGTCGCCGCATCCGTCGCCTTGACAAATCCCAATCTGCCTGGAATTGGACGCACCTGTATGTGTACCTAAGGGCCCCTGACCCCGCCCCTAATTAGATATGCAAATCAGTAAAAACAGCCCAAAGGCACCCTCTGTGGGAATAATTATCATGATAATGGAGTGGAGGCCTGAGTTGAGCAGGATTACAGAAACATTAGTGCAGTCAGAGCTCTGATAACATTTGCACATGGGCTCCTTGTTGCATGAGAGCAACGATTGAGGGGAATTTGAAGTATCTGAGCAACATGGAGGAGTTATTCCCAGCAGGCAGGCTTGTGGCGGCTTAGGGATGCTAACTACCCGACCTGTCAGTCAGCTCCCTCTGAAAAGCTCCGGTTGCAGAGACCGAAGCCGAGTTAGGACTTGAAACGGCACCGACGACATGCGGTTCCTCCTGGTTTCCCCTGGGCATTCTGAACCAGGTCATAAGACACTCATCATCCTGTGCCAGCAGGTCAGCAGGATCTCTGAACACAAGCTCCCTCCGCATTCGTCCATCAGCGACGTCCTCCAGCCACGTTCAACAGTTACACGCAACTTTCTGCAGCTATTTATGCACATGTGCGATTGTCTCCACCTTAGGAATGGAAACACCTGCTTTGTTAGGAACAAATCTGCTGATCCAACCCCGTTTTATTTTTCAGTGGGAATAAAAAAGCTCTAGATGATTCACATGCATCTCATGCGCCTCGGCAAACAGGCCAATGTTCATTTCCATCTAAATGTGACAAAAACAGAGGAATATTCACAGTTTACATCTGATTGATTACCGCACATTTTCACACAACGGTCATTTTTATACATGCCAAATTGGACGATAGACATCCGGCCACAAGTTGTTCTTTTTTTGTGCATATGCACGCTTTTGACATGAGGCCCTTGGTCTTCTTTCCTCAGTAACGGCACCCACACTGAAGAGTGCCGTTGTTAGAAACACCAGGTAGTACGTTTGCTGTTTTCTTATATCAAGAAGTCCTTTAATTGGGCTACTATTGCTGAATATGGCGATGACCGTAGCAAATACAATGAAACATTTTGTTGAGAATCTTTTGCTAAATCATAATATCCCCACCACTCTTTTTGAGCTTTTATACCTCTGCTATTAAGTCTTTATCCCAGAGGCCAAATAGGCCATTGGCAAGCAGAATTTGCATGCACGGCACATAAAATCCAAAATCCTACCAGATTTAGCATCCAACGCTGTGTTTTGTGATTGCAGTGTTGCACACTTTGATGTGATTGTCAACTATGATTGTAATTGAAGATTCTGGTCACAAGTCAATGTTTCTGTGCATCTCCATTTTTTTTTGTTCTTCTTCTTTTGACTTCTTAATTTACCATCGTTCTTATCAAGATTTATTTCATTCAAAAATGTTTCAACAGTTGAGCGAAGGCGTAGGGACAAGATCAACAACTGGATTGTTCAGCTTTCCAAGGCCATTCCGGAGTGTAACATCGATTACACCAAGACAGGCCAGGTGACTCCAGGTTGTTTTCTAACCTTTCTAACGTTTAACCTGACTAATTACTGATGTTTCCCCAACATTTTTATCCCGTTCTGGGCCTTTTTCAGAGTAAAGGTGGCATCTTGTCAAAAGCCTGCGATTACATCAAGGAACTGAGACAGAGCAACATGAAGCTGGGAGAAGACATCAGCGTTCTGGATCGTCTGCGAGTGGACAACCAGCTGCTGAGACAGGAAGTATGTCAGCATGTGGTGCTGCCGCTAACACGGCTCTTTTATTGGTCATGATCCATATTTTTCCTTGTTTTAGGAAAAGAGAACCAATACTTGTATATTGATATTTGTATCGAAAAGCCTGGTATATTTAGGTTAGCAGGCAGTTTAATATCAGTGGTTTCTTTTGTTGTGGACTGACATTAACCCCCCCCCCCCCCCCAAAAGAAAACAAAAAAAAACAATTAGAATAAAAAAACAAAACAGAAAACTGGTTCTCAGAATAATTTTCTTGCAATTATGTAAGTCACAAAACAGACGAAAGAAACAACATCCGTCTTTGGCTGTGACATGATTGGTGCAAACTCCGGCGGCCTGTTGTGGCCAATCACAGCTCCATGCAGACCTCATCAGCCTTAGCTGCTCTCTGGCCATCGTTAGGCAATACACACTCCATCATGTAACGGAGTAAGATGAAATAAATAACGGAAATACGTTTTTGTCTTTCAGTAAACTGTTAGTTAAGGATGTTATTCGAAATAAGCCATCTTATCACTCTGAAGAATCACCCAGCAATATTGTAAATGTTTGTAAAATTTAATTGAGATCGCAACGTTTTACTTCCAAATTTGTTGGCAATCAAATCTAGCCTAGCCAGTGTATTTGCTTAGAGTGCAGGAAGTAACACACAATTTCTTCTTACTGGTGCTATACTGCATCTTCGCTTTATCTGTGTGTTTTCACAGGTGGAAGACTGGAAATCCAAGAATCAGATCCTGAGAAACCTTCTGCGACAGCATGGCATTGTTGGATCGTCGAGCTCAGACACTCAGTGAAGGCTGTTGCCAACCGGCTGTTTCAAGACAACTACACATGGGCCAAAAGACTACCTGAAACCCTTAGAAATATGCATCTTGTCATACAGCATGCACAAAACGATTGAACTATTTGAATATTGTTAGGAATGTTCACATCCCCCTTTTGTGAAATCATCCAGATTGTTTCCTTTTTAAGTTCTTGGCATTTAGGTAATTTACCTGATAACTTTAACAATAATATTTAACTTGATGGGCCTGCTGAGTGTTTTTTTTTTAATCATATTCAGGAAAGCCCTGATAGATGCCTCTTACCACGAACATGTATGGTTTATTCATATCCAGTACAGTAAGCTCTGAAACAAAACCAGTTATTCAGTCCTTATGCTTATGTTTCTTGATATGAGCTGCATCCGTTTTAATGACTCCAGATATTCTATTCATGTATTGATGTCTTATTTTGACCAGTTTATACCAAGTTTACCATCCAGATCATCCTCTGGGTTTACTGTGTGTCTGTCTGTTTGTTGGGGACTGTTGGTACATTGCAACAATGTAACTATTAAGTAAAAAATAATGGGTTTGGAAAGTATTGTGTTTACTGTCTATTTATTTGTCGCAAACGGCGGTGTTTTAATTTGAAGGGTCCATGCGGATGTGCGTCCTCTCCGTGACGCTGTAAACGTCTTAAAGCTGCAGACAGATTCGTATCAGCTAGGATCTGCGTTTTAAAGCCCCACCAGAACGACCTGATCTGCATCCATGATCTGCATCCTGCTGGTAGCCGGGCACGGCACCGTTTTAGAGACCCAGATCAAGGTAAACAACGCGGGGGCTTCGTTGCAGAACCAACAGTGCAAAGTTCACATCCGTCAAGAAGCAGCGGCGACTCTGCGCAGAACTGCATTACAGAAAGATGCTTTTAAGCATCAGCCAACTTTCTGGCTCCCCTCTCTGTTGTTGAGTCGTTGCTTTTGATTCTCTCAAGTTCGTATCCTTACAGTGGGGCGATCGGCTCTAATTAGTTGTGGAGTTGTGTAAATTCTGAGACGTGGACTGGTTTCCAGCGACCCTCTCCGCGCTGCACCGTCCGTCGGATGGTATCCACTACGTAAGGGCTCCAACGCTGTAGAAGTTGGGGTTTCGCTCCGATTAAGGCATTTGTTACCTTCTGATCATGCCGAATTCTCCAGTGCAACCTCCACTTGAAATTAACAGCAATGATTGTGTAATACACGTGTTCCTTTGCCAAGAAATAATGTAAATCTTAAATTGGCCAATGACGTTAAGGGGTTTGGCATGGAGACACTGCATCACGTCTGATAGAACTTTGTTACACCACTTATAGGCTACTGGAGGAAATCACATCTTGGACAATAAAGGTTATAACAAAATCTGGAAATGAAGTTATAACCTACTAATACTACTCTTATTAAGCATGACTGGCCTTCATTAGACCCTATTTGCATGCTGATTGCTTTTTGTTTGTTCTGTTCTGTGTGAAACCCAAACCACTCTGTTTTAATTGACACCACGAAGGTCCTGGAACCATTTCTAAGTTCTCATTATTGCTTTTCAGAGGCTTGTTTGCGAGGACAAGTTAAATATTCACTCATAAGCTGGTCCAAAAAATATAGTTTTTCTTATATCTAAATAAATAAATAAAAAAAAAAACACAGAAGTGAAGATGGAGTACCGTAAACGTAAATGTTAGTTGTTAGCGGTGGGCATCACTCTGTGTGAAGGAGGAGTGACTCTGTCAGGTGACTCAGTACTTTCAGTCCCCCAGTGGAATGGCCTATCTCCAGCAGTCACTGTGCGAGAGGTGGGTACACCCTGGACAGGCCAGTCTATCACAGGGCTTCACAGAGACACACAGGAAAAGCAACCATGCACTCACGGATGTCTAAGGGCTATTTAGAGAGACCACTTAACCCCACTGTCATGTTTCCAGAGTGGGAGGAAGTTGGAGTACCTGGAGAGGACCCACGCTTTCACAGGGAGAACATGCTAACTCCATGCAGACCTTCTCGATGCAAGGCAACAGTGCTACCAGCTGCCCCACCATGCAGCGTGTACAAGAGACAGCCGAAATACATATGAAGGTTCTGGGAAGTTAAGACCCAGAAGAAACATCTGGGAACCCACGGTGGAAACGCACTTATAATAAACAGCTTTTTTTTTGTTGTTGTAAACATTAAGGCTCTTATTCACCAGCTAACATACCAACGAATTGCTATTCGAAGTCAAGAAGTGAAAAAAATCAGGAATTCTGAAAGGTTGTAGGGGAAATAAAAATGGGATCTAACCTGTGCCTAGGGTCTTCCTAGCCTCGTGAGACCATCCTGATCTCGCGAGGTTTCAAGGTTTCACTCGCAGATCAGTCTGGATACCCTCCGTTGAAGAAAATTTGGAGCCGTTCACCAAACGAACGTCCAATCAGCGTTGGCTTTGAGGCGGGTTGAGGTGTGACGCAACGGGAAGCGCGTCAGTTCAGTCTAAAGAACATGGCGGCTTCAGCCGATGAAACTAGCGTTAGCGCGGCTATCGAGCAAGTTTTATCGGAATTACAGAGTATTTCTCTGCTGAGCTAACGAGCCTTTACTTGCAGCAGCAAGAGTAGCTTGGCTTGTGGTTGTGTTTTCGTCGTCGCTCTGTTACGAGCGACGACGAATCTGATTGGTTTATTTGGCCCGTCTATCACCAACATAGGCCAATCAGCTGACCAGTATTTTCGCCCCTTCCCAAAATTACTTCAACGGAAGGTTTCCAGATGGATATGCGGAGCAAATCTATCTGGCGGAGTCAGGTAAGGGTCTTCCTGCATGGAGTTTTTACATGTTTTCCCTGTACATGCGTGTGTTCTCCATCATTTTCTTCTTTGAAATGTTTTACTTTCCAGCCACCCTTTAATTGATTGGCTCCAGTGGCCAAGAGACCAAGAAGGTGTTTTTTTTTTCCAATTTATCTGGTCTGATACTTCCTTTTCCCAGTGTTTTTTATGAGAAATATAGGTTAGTGACCTTGCTATATTGAAACATTCTCAGTTTTTAGCCAACGGCTCTGTTGAAACCAAAGCGCTGGCGCAAAAATTCTGTAATTCCTGTATCTCTATATTCTAAGATTTAACAACAGCAATGAGAACTCTGTGTATATTAGTTATTAAGACCATTTAAAGTAGAGAAAGCGCTTCATCCTTTTAAATTTAGGAGCTTTTTATGTCGGAATGGATTCATTTATCAGGGTGAAACAAAACCACAACAAAACAAAAACAGAATCACGAATGAGTGGAAAAGCGATGAAGACTGAGAGTAAAGCTCTGGGGGCTCTTTGTATGTTTGTGCAGAATGATGACACAGGTCTATACAGCCATCTGACTGGTGTACCCAAGGCTTTGCTTCCTGGGATTGGGGGAAAGAAGATCCTTGACTTCTGGTGGGAAACTGTCAACGTGTGAGTTTGATTGGCCCAGACGTGAATAGTTGTAACATTTTCAGATAAGGATTGTCTTGGTTTGTGTTCTCTCATCACCTGTTACCTCTCTGCAGGCGGCAGCTCTTCACTGCGGTCTACCTGGTCACCAATGCTGACAAGTGAGTTGCAGAACCAAGGTGCTGTTGGTCCGGACTTATTGCCACACTTTGCTGCTGCTTGACATTTCCTGTGATCAGGTATAAGCACTACGAGCGCTGGGCCACAGCCAATGACTTCCCAGTGGAAAATGTTGTGAACGACGGCAGCACTACCCTGAAGGACCAGCTCGGGGCCGTGGCCGACCTGGAACTGGTCATACGGAGTCGCAAGCTGGAGGATGACATCGTCGTGGTATGAGGCGCCTGTCGATGCTGAACGTGTCGGACGGATTTTTGATCATTGGGGCAGCTGGATGTACAATCAGCTGTTTTATTTCTCTCTGTTTGGGCAGATTGCCGGAGACATGCTGTGTGCTGATCAGAACTTTGACGTCGCTCAAGTTATCCGCTTCTTCAGGTCCAAAGTGAGCTTCTCTCATGTGACTGAATGCTTTGATTGTTGTGCTCTTCTTCAAATGAGTGACTCCTGTCACAAAGAGAAAGCTCAAAGTGAGCAGTGACCTCCCTCCCATGTCAACAGACAACACTGAATCGTGATACCGCTGCCATCATGTGATCAAACTGTAAACTGCAACCATGTCCCTTATAATATTACAGGGGCCAGGTCACGTACTATGACTTTAAGAGTTACTACGGCAGTAGCTTCCTCTGCTTAAATGTTTACGCCCTGCTGGCTTATTATATTTTATTTAGCTTTTGCGTATATTTAGCACAACAAGACCACGTGACTGGAGGTACAATATTGTGCATGTGTGCAACGACTAAACAAGGAGAGGCAATGAAGCCCATATATGGCATTATAATGAATAAATACATAAGTAAATGTTCATTCTGGCCTGTGAAAGATAACTCCAGTGGATCTGATTTGTACTGCGGGTCGATTGGAACAAATCCACGCAGCACAAGAAGGAGGCATCTTTGGATCGCTCCACTATGCCACCTCCAAAATGACGTGGACGTGAGATTCAGCGCTCAACGAGGCGTCCACGTGTATATGTCTGATGGAGCCGAGCGAGTCAGCAACATCCGGCAGAAGAGCAGAAATAAAGAAAGAGATCTAGTAAGCCTAAACCTGTAGGTAGCGTTGGTGTTCACCCCGCTGAACTGTCACTTTACTGCCAGTCATTGCAGGACGGCCTACTGGCTCTCACAGCAGCTCAATCAGATGTCACCATCTTGCTTTCTGATAGTTCTGATAGTTCTTTTCTGGTCCATAAAGGACTACGTTAGCCCTATCAGGATGACCCCTTGGCATAGATTGTTTTAGCTGAAGATGAATATATGTTTTTTTTTTGTTTTTGTTTTGCTGGTCAAAATACGTGACTTGGCCCCCTTTAAGCTAAAAACATCATGAGGAAAGGTTTTGAATAAAACCCCTGGAAAAACTAAGTACAGCCTTGCCCGTTCATGAGGATAGTTTGCTAATTATTAGTTGTTATTTGGTTAATTGATCATTAGTAAATCTGGCCACCTCTACAAATCGTAGTTTGGTGGCTTGTTGCCCTGCAGCATACAAGCGCGTGTTCATGCGATGGTAAGAAGACATCAGCAATTACCTTGGAGAAGCAATCGTTGCTGTCCAGAAATCTCGGACAGGCTATAAATTTCCAAATATTCTATTCAATTCAATTATATATATATATATATATATATATATATATATATATATATATATATATATATATATATATATATATATATATATATATGTATATATATATATACATATATATATATATATATATATATGTATATATATATATACATATATATATATATATATAACCTCAACCAACTGGGGCTTAGAGAAGACAGAGCAGAGACACAAAAAGTACAGAAGCACATCTTTGATCCAGGAATCCTTTCTATGTTACAGGGTAATGGCAGATGATCTGCCCTCCTGGATGGTGTCACAGCTAACAGAACGCCAGACCAGCTGTACTTACTATGAAAAGAAAATTGACAGAGAAAACATAAAGTTAAAAGTTGAAATAACAACAAGGCAAATTGGAGAACAGTAGGAGAATTCAGCAGTATGAGAAAAATAGACCCTGATGTCCTCCATCAAATATTCTCAAGTCTTTCCTTCCATAGAGAGAGAGATGTTAAAGTCAAACATATTTTAGTGTCAATCCTCCCAGGAGTTGTCATCCCACCAAATCAGACCCAAGGTGACCCAATCAGACCCAAATGATCCATCTGATTCTGAGCAGAAGTGAACAGAGTCGGTTTCAGGTCAGATTGTGGCGAGAACCAAAGGGAGCCGATTAGGAACGAATGCTTGCAAACCTCAGTGAACTTTAAGCAGCATTATAAAGATGAACAGACCAATACCACTCCCAGTGATGTGAGAGACTGAGAGAGTCAGACAGAAAACGGCCACTGAGAGTCAGAGCGGCTGAAGGTGCTTCTGCCACTCCCTGAATCAGAGGGCGCCCTTATTTTAATCTCAGCAGTGTACAGTCATTCCTGTATTTAAATGCTGACACGCTGTTTTGGGTGTTTCTGCTGTTTAAGATTGATATATTATAAAAACGTTAAATAAGTCAGATATTTTATAGCAGTTGTGGCCAACCTTCTGTTGTTTCTGGACTTTTAATGTGTAAATGTATCTGCTCTTTATGAGGCTCTAACAGTGTTTCAGTCTAAGCTCAAGTGGACAAAACCACACAACAGCTTCCACAAGGGAAAGAAAGATTGAGTTTTTCTTTAAGTCAGGACTGTGCAGTTTAGATCTACAAAGCTACATTTTTGGAGAAATTAGAGGAGTGTTATTTCAGTTCTTTCTGTTGTGCGTGTTGCAGCCTGGAGAGCTGATCATCTACTATGAGCTGGAGGAAGGGGAGAGGGTCAGCTCCAGGGGTATTGTGGAGGTGTGTCCTGAGACGCACAGGTGAGGATGGTTCTACAGAACTCCGTTTCCAACATGTTCCTGTTTTTGATCCACACGGCCTCTGTACTAGGATAACTCGCTTCTTGGAGAAACCGGAGGACAGGTGCACAGCGTCCCGGCTGGCCAGCGTGGTGTTTTACTGCATCCGCAGAGACACGCTGTCCTACTTGTCCCACTTCATCCACCTGCAGCCTCAAGCCACCGGACGCACCTTCGGAGTGTTCTGGGTTCGTAGGTGATGTTTGTCCACACTGCGTCGAACAGAAATAGTATTATTGCTACTTCCGCTTTTCTACATTAACAGTTAAGTTCACTTCTTGTTGCAACATGTAACACTTGGACCCGTGTCATTTCCTAGCCGTTCACCACATTACAGACTCTGGCCATGTTTTGCTCCTGCAGCGCCTTCAAAGTCAAAACTCTCTCATCTTTTCAGTCAGCCGAATGTTTTCATCAAACAATCATCTATTTAGTAAAATAGGCTTGTTTTTTTTTTTCCATTTTTACTAGACGGTGCAGGTCTCAGTGAAATGTCAGTCCCGACACAGGAATGCAATACAAAATCTTCTGTTTTGATCAAGGAGTTAGGGCAGCATGGCGATCGTCAGTGGTTCATGTTTACAGATCGCATTGCCTCAGCACTCCTGCACCTGATGTCTGGCGCTCTAACAAGGTTGCCAGTGATTTTGGAAGAGAAACAGGCCCACAGCATCGTAGATCTGCCACCATATACAAGCATACAGCTCCATAAGTCATGGATTAATCATTATTTCTTAAGACGGGTGTTTCCCCCAGCCAAGTAGATGCACCCAAATTAAATATTGGAGTTTTTTGTGATATGGTAATAAAAGAAAATTTATTGTAACGCTTTTTGCACATCCTCACCAGTGTATATATGGTAGCGTTGCACCGATACCGATACCAGTATCGGCCAGGGCGCCAATACCGCGCTAAAATGGTGGTATCGGTATCTGCGAGTACCAACAAATAGGTCACGGATACCATTTTGATGTTTGTATGTCACTTGAATGCAGCCTTCTCTCTAACAACACTCACTAGTTCTACTGGATTCACTTTGTATTAGTCTTTTTCCTGCTTTAATAAGGTAGCAGTTTGACAAAGCCATGTTGGCAATTATTTTACATCCAAGTAATATGCTGTTCTTCATATATACACACACATCAATATCAAACAGATGGTATCGGTATCGGCCGATACTGCACAGCCAGGTATCGGGGCCAAAAAATGGCATTGGCACAACACTAATATATAGTACAGCATAAAACATGCAGAAATTATTTGTGGGTTATATCTCATAATTACTGCTGTTTTTGCCTCATATTAAAGCAGACATTGAAGAAACAAACTTCGCCACCTTTCTTCTCCATAGGTTATACATTTATGGAAGAAATGTTAAAAAACGAATCCAGTCGGTGTGGACGCTTCAGGAATCCGTTAGCTCCTCTTTAAACCTGTAGTCTTGTATGACTCTTTCCTGTTCCAGGTCAGCTGCTTAACACTCACTTGTCGTAACTGAACCTTACCAAGCACTTGTGTAGCCGGTTGTATATTCACAAAGACCAAAAGCTCTCCACACACAGCAGCAGCAGCAAGGGAAGTTACGTCCTTCTGTATGTTACCACAGCTTCTCGTTGCACCGATCACACTTTCTGAAGAACACACCATAAATGACTTCAGGAGTGTCAGGTCAGGAAGAAGGTTTACAAGATGTCCCAGTTCACCTTTGTTCCCTATGATCTTCAGGAGTGGCTCGTCAATAAGAAGAAGCTCGACGTGTTTGGCATGAAGCTTCCCACTGGCTTCCAGCTCATTGGACAAGTGGTTTGTATCTTTATCTGGGATGTAAATGTACCTGCTCTGGAAGGGGTTCAAACACAGCGACACAGTCAACATTTGGCATTAAAAGCTTGGGTCTTGAACATAAAAGAATAAAATGTAGCTGCCTCTTCTTTCTGTGCTAGTGAAGGCAGTGAAGAAATCTGATTAATGCTTCAACATTAAGTGTACAGCTATGATAGAATACCCAAAATCATACAAATAGCTGAAGTTGCTTTATTTTAATCTGTTGTCATGTTAGGGCCTGTCAGACTACACAAAGTGGCTCACTCACTACTCCACCAAGAAACAGGACAACCCGGCTAAGCCAATCACATGCCGGTCATATGCCAGGTAGGACCGCCACGTCTCCTACATTTACAGATGACAGTCTCTTCTTCTTGTTAGTGTTATAACCCAAACTGGATGAACTGTAACTGTGACTATGTTTGACCCGCAGGGTTGGGTTGATGGGAAATCCCTCAGATGGTTTCAATGGGAAAACCATCGCCATGACCATCTCTAACTTCTGGGCTGAGGTTACCCTGGTGGAGAGCCAGACTCTGGTAACGCACTTTTTCCTGTAAACCGCCTCCATGTGGGATACATGTTAAGCCAAAATTATCAATTTATGTGGTTTTTTAGGCTTTAGTCCCTCATCCACTGAATGATCCCACAGAGTTTGGCAGTCTGCAGGATCTGTTCTGTATCAGCAGGAGGGAGGGGTGAGTGGTCTTAGTGACGCGCCAAACTACAGGAAAGGGTTGATCACGTTCATATGAATCTGCTCCCGTCATGACTTTGCAGGTATCTGGGAGGTCTGCGCCTGCTGCAGGCTACCTGCAAGAAGTTCTACCAGTTCTGCTCCAAACGAGGGTGAGATTAGTGGACCCACTACTGCGTGTTTTAGCATAGTTTTATCCACTCAAAGTTTTTCTGGGCTGCTGCCTTAGAGTATGATTGGCTTTAACCCAACCCCCTCTTTCTGTTAAAATCTCAAGTTTACACAAGCATCCTTGGTGTTTCACCTGCAGATATTACAGGACCCTCTACGATTATAGGAACCCCTGGTGAAGATTAGGGCTATCGATAATTTAGCAAGCAGTAATTCTATAAGAAAAAGAAAAACAAATACTTTTTCCCAACATGGAAATGTTTCTACACTAAGTCGAAATACTGTATTTAAAGTTAGGGTTCTCGGTGTGCCCACATTCATCCCTTGGTGACGCCCCTCCTGGCTAAGCCTGGGTGGTACCCCTGGACACAACTCAACTTTACACTCATCTTGATATATTTTGCTTCTATGTTAGTATTGCTACACTCATCGTTCATCATTCTGCTCTCTTTTGTTGCAGCATTGCTTTGACAAAGCAGAACTTCACCCTGAAGTATGACACCAACATTCCTCGGCAAGTGGTAAGGATCACTGCCACAGCGTGAATATAGATGCTTCACTACATGCTTACTGTTATGTCCAAAAAGGTGAACGTGTTCTGATGAAATTATCTCTCTTTCCATCAAGGGCCTAGCTGGAAGCAGGTAAACACTTTGTTTGTGGGCTATAAACGTTTCTCTAAATTTAGATTCCTGTTCTGCCCTGATACTGCAGTTTTCAGCCAATTACTATATATAACAATATCTAAGATATAAGACAAAATAATATACCTTTATTGTCTAACAAAGGGGAAATTAGGTCCCACAGACGAAACGTTTTTACATAATGTTCATGTTTAGTAAATTTTTATTTTTAAAAATAACTTTTAACAGAATAAATAAATTTTTCTACCTCCCACCCCCCCAGTGCCATCGTTTCAGCTACTCTGAAGTGTCTCATGAAATTCTACAACATCACTGACAATGTAAGGGAGCATGACTCAAAGCCATCAGAGCAGACTGCTGAGTGTTTACTCTCTTATTCTCTTTTTGTTGTTGTTTTGAAGGATCTACCTAAGCCAATCCGAGCCAACTTCATCCTCAGTGTGGAGACTGATGAGCTGTTCATCACAGCTGGCCTACAGGACAGAGTGGTGCAGGTCAGTAAATGGATCCGCCCTGCATGGAGCTCCCTCTGTCAGCCGTCCAACACAGCCTACACTTAGAGCTCACAAACTTTAGCACAAGTGGTTCTGGGACGGACTACGCACACACACACATAGAAGAGAATTCGATCCCAACAGTAAGATGAAGTGTGATTTAGAGCTACAGTCATGGTAGAAATACTGTGATAAAATACAGGTTCTAAAAGAAATTAAATAGAGCTCAGGTGGACAAAGCCACCACAACAAAATCACCATGTCATTATTTATCAAGAACACAGATGAAGCCAAATGTCATCCCCAAAAATCATAGATGAGTTTACAATATAGAGAAACCAAACGATTTCACCAGCAATGCGACAAAAAGATGAATACCATCCTGGGGAGCAGATCATCCGCTATTACTATATAACATAGAAAGGATTTTGGATCAATGTGTGCTTCTGTGTCTCTGCTCTGTCTTCTCTAAGCCCCATTGGGTCGAGGCAGATGAGCGTTCACACTGAGCCTGGTTCTGGTTCTGTTGGACGTTTTCCTTCCTGTTAAAGGGGAGTTTTCCTCTCCACTGTCCCTTCATGCTTGCTCAGTATAAGGGATTTCTGCAAAGGGATTTCAACCATCGACGACGCTAAAGAACATGTTAACTGAGTTATTTAGATTGATTTTTTTTTATTGTCAGGGTGGGTGAGAACCTCCAACCTTCCTATGTATTTGCTCTACCAACTTTAAACTTGGGAATTGTGCTGAATGTAGTGAAACACTAACCTGACTCTAGCCAGATTGATATCGCTCCGCCTAGCTTCACTCACATCCATCTGGGACCTCTCCCATAGAAAGTGATTTCTCCAAACAATTTTATTGTCCAGCCAATCAGGACGCAGGGCTGGAGTTTCATAGATGTGACGTAGTGGAGAAGCGATGTGAGACTGATTCAGACAATGGCGGCTCGCATCGAGGAAGCAAGCGTTAACATTGATGCTGCTATTTCTTCCGTGTTGTCCAATCTACATAATATTGTTTCATTAAAAGAACATCAGAGAACGCCTCTGAAGGCTTTTGTTGGTGGAAACCATGTTTTCGCCCTTCTCCCGACTGGATTTGGCAAGTTTTGTTTTCCAGGGCGCGCCCATGGCGGAGCGGTTAGCGGTTAGCGCAAACCATATTAGGAGGCCTTTAGTCCTCAACGCGGTCGGGCCGGGATCGACTCCGACCCGCGGCGCTTTGCCGCCTGTCTTCCCCCGTCTTCCTGTCAGCTCACTGTCAGTTAAACGCGTGCCACTAGAGCCGCAAACACATAAAAAAAAAAAGTATTGTTTTTTTTCCTGCGTCGCTCTCACAGCGTCACGGGTTAGCTTTGGTGTGAGTGGTTGAAATAGCACGTCGATAAAGATGACAGACAAGTGGCTTATCCAATCATATGCAAGAATTTTTGATAAGGCCCAGCCTTCAGTAAAGGCAATTCCTATGGATCAGTCTCAGATGGATGTGAGAGGAGCTAGGCCGAGCGAAATACATCTGGCTAGAGTCAGGTTAGTGAAACACTTCTTTCAACCGAACAAGCAGTGCTTATTATTTAAAAAAAAACTCTTTGTTTCAACAGCAAAACACACAAACATAATATGTCTGTCTGTATGACACGTATTTAGTGAGGCTGGACTTGTTTATAAAGATTGAGAAGTGACTTACATTAACAGGAAATGTGTGTCCCTTTGTCCTTGCAGGTCTATGAAGGTTTGGTCTACATGGATTTCAGCAAGAAGCTCATGGATGAACAAGGCTATGGTACTGATCTCAATAGATATCACAGATAGATGGGGCAATTATTTGACTTTTCTAAAAGATTTTAGACACTGGATGTAACTTTACTGTTTTAGAGTGCATTACAGACAAAAAGGAAAATGAGACATGATTCATTTGACCCCAGGTCTCTGGCTTATTTCCCTATGTACCCATCTTCATGTCTTGATATTTTGGCTGCGTAAGAGCTGTGTCAGTTCTTGAGAGGTCTTGTTCTTCTGGTTGTATGCTTGTGCTCAATGTCTTTTAAAAACAGGACATTGTATTGGTACATCTTCCCATGTGTTCTGCCCTCTCTCAGGAAACTATGTTTCTATGGACATGTGCAACCTTCCACCATTCTGGCTGGCCTACCTGAGCGACCCCAGCGACTCTGGACGCATCCACAGCAACATCCGGCAGCGTTGGCTCAATGGTGGGTCATCCAGGCTAACAATATGTGTGTGTGTGAATACTGTTTTTTGGGGGGTTTCTCTCCCACCCTCTGTTGCTGAGCGACGCGTTACTTATCTTGGCAGCCGTAGGGAGAGCCACCTGCACATCCAAACTGGAGACGCTTACAGAAAAACTGTCAGGTTAACTGAATGTTCTGGGAAGAAACGTTCAGGATCTCATACTGAAAATGTGCCGGGACCCCTCGGCCATCCATAGTCATCGCCGAGGGGTCCCGCTTGATTCCCAGTGATAGCTTAAGCTAATTAGCCTGAGACGAGAGCAAAATACGGACTTTCAGGAACAGCGTGCCACATCGCAAAATGTCCCGATGGCCAGTCAGCCCGAGGAACCTTTTATTACCCTGTATCAATCTAGAGATTTCAGCTTAAAGGCCAGGAACTAACAAACTTTGATACAATAATGCAGCTTGAGTTGTTCAACTTTCTATCACCTCAAGAATATTTCCAGGATTAAAGGACTAATGTCTCAGCAGGATCTGGAAAAACTAGCTGTCTGATCCACTTTTAGTTGGATCAGACAGCTGCAGCTGATCCAGAACGCTGCTGCACGCGTCCTCACTAAGACTAAGAAAGTAGAGCACATCACCCCAGTTCTAAAGTCCTTACACTGGCTCCCTCTATCTCAGAGAATAGACTTTAAAATACTTCTGTTAGTCTATAAATCCCTGAATGGCTTAGCACCTAAATACATCACAGACTTGTTATCAGTGTATCAACCCTCCAGACCACTAAGGTCTTCTGGTTCATGTCTACTCTGCTAAACCAGAACCAAACATCTGGAAGCAGCATTTAGTTTCTATACTCCACTTACCTGGAACAAACTCAAGAAGCCTGTAAAAGTTAACCTTTAAATCAAGGTTAAGCACCTATTTCTTTAGAGTTGCCATTGAATGTTAACGTTGAAGTTTACAGTCCAACTTGTCTTATATCTTAACCAGCTGCTACTATTCCATTGCAATGAGCTTTCCTCTGTGTGTTTTCTTTTCTTTGTTCTGTTCATGAACAGCACCTTGAACTGTCTTGTTACTGAAACATGCTACAAATAAACTGGCCTGTCCTTATAGCACAGTAAACATAACTGTCAACACTATAATTGCACAGTTCCCACATTGCTTATGGATTTATCTTTAGGAATTGCGTGTATTTCTATGTATCATAACATCGCCGATTTTTTTTCATCTTTAACTTGGTCCTTATTTTATTAAAAATGGATATGAATTAAGGGAGCCACAACCACTTTGTGTTGTTTTTTAGACAGATGTCTGCTCATTCCCCATTAGAACAACACAGTTTTGTTGACAAGACTCAATGCATAGCAATGAAGCTTGCGTGAGCACGTCCCTAGTCATAGTGACAAAAAGGAGATGTCCAGTCCAGTAATATACATCAATGGTCTACATGAACCTCTATGGATTTTTGAAGCATTGTTTTAAGATCCAAAGATCAATTTGGGTCTTGCCTTCGCCTGGACTAGGCCTCCAGGACCAGCTAATCTGAATGTAACCTAAACGAAGAGGCCAAGAGAGTGTTGTGAAGCAGGTAAAATGCTAACTGCTAATAACCTGAACTTTCTCTTCAGCATTTAAAGATACTGCAGGTTTTGCCATAATGTGGTAGTAAACAGCAGCATGGAACTTGTAGTGATGGACCTCTCTGCTTCTGCATGGCTCATGTTTTTTGGACATATGCTTGAACTGCTGCAAAACAATGTTGGTAAATTCTTGTTGTTTCACCACCAATGAACTTCTCCCATGAGGACGAGCATAGAGCTGGAGCCCTTGATAGACACTTCAGGGATAGCTATATGAGCTCTAAATGTTATTTTTTTTTTCCTTTTGATCTTATTTCATTGCAATATAGGGGTTAGATTCTGCAGCTCGATTGTTTTTAAGATCACACAGTAGTACCTAGAGAACCTTTACACCAAAAAACGTTTGAGGCATATCTTGAACTACTTCCATGTTACTTGTCTGTCCACAGGGGAAGCAGTGGTGGTTGAGGCTATGCAGTCCTTTGCTGAGCTCACAGACCAGGCAAGGTTGGTACCAACCAAAAAAGGATGGGTTAAGACCAGGGGTGTCAAACTCATTTTGGTTGAGGGGCCGCATACAGCTTAATCTGATCTCAAGAGGGCCACACGAGTTAACTCATTGCAACATTAAATAGAACTAATAAATGTGGACTTGTTGTTGATTTTTATATTAAATTAATTTCACTTTTACACAATATATTATGAATAACCTCAGCGTTTATAAGAACAGTATGCGCAATTTCAACAATACTTTTACTCAGTTAAACATTTACTTAAGTGCATTATGCATAAGAACTGATCACAGTGATTATACAATGTTGAAAAACATTTATTCACATTTTTTGGAACTTAAAAACACTGTCCTGCATGACAAAATACATCAAACAGATAAAAATTAAGAAATGATTTAAATTTTTCCACACCTGAAGGGCCGGATCCGGCCCGCGGGCCGTATGTTTGACACCCCTGGGTTAGACACACAAAATCCAAATGTTTCCTCTTTCCTGATCTTATGAATAGAAGAATGTGTTTTTTTGAGGTGTTTTATCAGTTTGCAGAATTTTGAGTAAATAACTTAGAAGATATGATGTATTCAGTGTTGTTACTCAAAAGTCAGAATTTACCAAGTTCTGATTTGGAAAAAAAAAAATGTATCATCTGAGCTGTCCCCTGACTTAGACCATCACAGGTTCCTTACCATCCATCCCCTCAAAAACGAGTCTGGCTACTAATATTGTAATTGATAAATGATGGCTGCAGCAATAAGCCGTCGATTTACATTTCTGATAGCTATTATCTTATTGTCCTGGAAGCATATCAGCTAAATCACAAGACATAAGGGAGGTGACATCACACAGGGGGAGTGGTCAGCAGCAGCAGGTGGAAATGATGTCAAATTTATACTGTTCAATAATGCCTCAAAAAAGAAATTTTGTTTAAAAATGATGTTTAGAAATAATTTAGGTGATTTTGAAACAGCATGTTTCAAGTAATCTGAGTCAGAATTATAAACATAATTTGACGCCACATGGTTCAGGTAACGTGGGACTGAATATTTGAGTTAATTTGCAACATCGTTTAGATAGTCTGCATGTTTCACATAATTTGGACAGCTTTTTTAAGGTCACTGGGACAGAATATTTAAAGGATGTGGGACTTTTAAAAGCTGACTGATGTTCTTATTCGTTTAAACATTCATTTTCATGAATGTGAACACGGTGGTGTCTGAACAGAGAGAAGCAGGCAGGAAAAGAAAGCACAAATACAGTTAACAAACGTGGAAAAACAGGGAAGAAGGAGTACAGGTGGAATGAGGACAGGATGGTTTGTGACTGAATGAAATATAGAGCTACAGAGAAATGTGGAATATCAGCCAGCCTTCCCTCCACAGACAGTATTGAATGTGCAGCGTGCAGAGAAATAGATTGTCTCTGGCAGGTTAGCCTGGTCACCTTTGCAGTTAGCAAATCTCACTTGTTTTCCAACTTGCATCTTTAACACGTGTAAGCTGGATGTGAGCTCATTCACAGATCCAAGTTCAGACCCGAGGATGTTTTTCTCCCCTTTAGGGCAGCGATTAAAGACGGGGACTGGAGCCGTCTGGCACAGCTGATGGACCAGAACTTTGAGCTGCGCAGGTACCACGGCTGCTGCTATTTGCCCCAAACTTTATCAGAAATGCACTTAACTCGGGTTTTCTGTCCGACTATACCGAATGATGCCTGTCGTGTGTTTGTCGTGTCTGCAGGTAACTCTTGGGTTGTTGATATCATGCAAAGATGCAATAGACCAGGGGTTCCCAAACTTCTTAGCCACTCAGTTTTCTTTATTTTCCAAAGCTTCCTTTGTAGTCCTGTGCTTCTTGGAGTGAAAAAAAAAACAACAAATATTGATAATTGTAGAGCATGTTATTATTGATCTATCAATAGTGCCTTAAAATTGTCTTATGATGTCCTTATTGAAGGCAAACTAAAAACCTGATCTCTCTACATGATCAAATAAGTTTCCTGGAAATAGCCTGGTATGCTAGATTATTGGTTAAATTACATTATTGTCCTGAAGATGTGTTATATTATTATATTAGATGGTATGTAACAGCACAACAAGATAAATATTATCTTTTCAAGAAAGTCTATTCTTAGATTCTCTAGGTGCCTCATCTGACAGTAAACTGGTTTACAGGTCTATCTACACCGACGACTGTCTTGGTCCTGGGAACCTCAGGATGGTTCAGCTGGCGAGGCAGGTAGGCATCCAAAGATCCACAGACATCTCAGCGCTGACCAAATCCAGCAACTGTTTTTCCTGCTAGACTCGTTACCTTATATTAATTCAGAAAGTCTCTGCTGGTTCTCACAGTTTGGCTCAGCCGTGAAGTTACCCGGAAGTGGGGGGGCCGTGGTGGGGCTGTGTCTGGACCAGGCGAGGCTGGTAAGACTGCATGATGTGGAGGTTCTCCCTAACGTTCTCCGACACCAGAGAACTGAAGCTCATTTCTTTATGATCGTACAGAACATTGGTCAGGTTGAGTAAGAACAAACTTTGCACAACATCCATGAAAGCAGGGGTTCTCCACAATTCTAGCTATATCACAATGATTCTGGCTGTACATAAACTGAGGACTTTTATGGTAGAATACACATATTGGAAAAGTCACGGGAATATATTAACAGTTCCACTTTGTCACGTTAAAATAACAATATAAAGTCATGCCACTCAAAGTAGAGCATGACTGAAGTGGAAAGAAAAGCATGCGTGGTCTTCCAGATGATTTACAAACCAATATCTGAAAAGTGTGGCATGATTTGGACGCACATATATCTCGAGAGGTTGTAATGTGGCAAAATACAAAAGGCTTAAGGGGTATGAATACTTTTGTAAGGCACTGACTGTATCTTGATTCAACTGATACCTATAAAGTAAAATCGTGACTGAAGGATGCAGCAGCAACCCAAGAAGATGCTAACAGAAGCAGCAACACAGAACAGTGCTTTTCTAAACAGAGATGGTTAAAAAGTGCTGCCAGCATTAGCGCTGGTAAAGAGGATGGGAGGCAACACAGACCTAAAATATTAGTTGCTCTTGTTCATGTACAAACTAGTATTGGCTCTGCAGCACAGCTCGCTGCTGCATGAAGCTAGAAAGGTAGCAACATTAATATTTAAAAACATTAGTTTATTATCATAATTTGAGAATAATTAAATATTGGCTTCACTGTGGGTGGTGCGTTACTAGTGCTACTTTATAGCTACCATGAAAAAAATCAACAAATTTGGAATCAATTTGTTTTTTCAGTTAGGATAAACCCAAATTATTAATACCAGCTGTAGTGGATATTAATAATTATCAATTAAGTGAGCACACCACTCATGAAAACAAATGATGCATCGTTTGTCTTTAAGTTATTTAATTCAAAGGTATGAGCGTTTGAATGTCTCTGTCCCCTAACGCAGTCAGGAAACAGAGCAATGAGAAAAAGAACACACTAACTTTTATACATTCTGGGTTAACGAAGAAAGGCGGGGTGCACCCACTGGTACGATCCAGTTCTTATCTAACTCAACTCCTCTCTGTGTCCTTGGATGTGGAAACACAATAGTGGATCTGTAGCATGAGAGCTTCTTTCACACGGGAAATATGCAGGTGCACTCAGAGAAGATATGATCAGAGTTACATACATCAATAAACATTTTCACAACACAGCTAAATTCCACAATAATTAGTGGGGGGAGAGATCATTCCTTAATTTTTGTTTTTCCAAAAAATCCAAAGCTTCGATGCACTAACATTACTATAACCTGGCCAGCCAGATTGATAATGTGTAGCACTCTGCGTTCTGCACATTGTCAGTCTGGGACTGCTCCCTTTGAATCTGTTTGGGGAAAGGAGACACATTCAGCAGAACTCTGAGCTGATTGGGCAAGGCGACACCTAGTGACGTCTACCAAAGGTTGGTTTTAGCCAATCACGGTGTCAGATTAAAAAATAATTAGCAGGCGCCATGAGAAACCATCCTAAGGTAAGCTAGTCAAGGCACTTGTTGCTGTTCTTCCGTCAAAGATGAAATTGTAGATTCTGACAAAACAGATGTGATAGCAGCAGCTAACCGTGCGTCCTCCTGTGCTGCCATGTTGATGTTGGTTCACCTGTGGGCTCGCCAGCTCTTGGTTTTGTCGCAATGGTATGTCTCGCCTTAAACTAGAATACTGCAACGTGATTGGCCCGAACTGTTTTTGCTTTGGACAAAAATGGCTGAAGCTGGTGCAGTACAAGATGGATTCTTGTGTGTTTGTGAAGGAAAAACACACACTGTCCAGGTTGGAGACGTGTTTTTTGTGTCCCAGAGATGAGTGTGTTATGGGTATAAAAAATGTGTATCAATCCCAGAACATAAGCAAAAGTTCTTGTGAAGATGCTGCTGAAGCTGGAAACAGAGTGTCATCATCCATAGTGAATGAGTCCTGTACCAACATGGGCTGAGAGCCCACTCAGCAAAGAAGAAGCCATTACTCCAAAAGCAGCAGATAAAGAGCCAGATAACAAATACAGTCAGGGACAGAGACTAAAACCTTTGGAGACATGTCCTCTGATGTGTTTCATTAAAATCATTACATTTGGAAGTAAAAGGCTGAAACTCACAAGCCGGTGATCACCATCCCTACTGGTAAGTACTAGAGTTGCACAGATACCGATACCAGTATCGGCCGGGGCGCCGATACCGTGCTAAAATGGTGGTATCGGTATCGGCGAGTACCAACAAATAGGTCACGGATACCATTTTGATGTTTGTATGTCACTTGAACGCAGCCTTCTCTCTACTGACACTCACTAGTTCTACTGGATTCACTTTGTATTAGTCTTTTTCCTGCTTTACAAAGGTAGCAGCTTGACAAAGCCATGATAGCAATTATTTTACATCCAAGTAGTATGCTGTACTTCATATATACACACACACATAAATTTCAAAAGTAATGGTATCGGTATCGGCCGATACTGCACAGCCAGGTATCGGGTATCGGTATCGGGGCCAAAAAAATGGCATCGGTGCAACACTAGTAAGTACAGAGATGGTAGCATTTTAGAAGGGAAGGACATAATGTGGCAATATGGGAGAAAGATTTTAATAAATCAACAAGAAAGCTAAAGCTTGGGCATAAATGAATCTGCACAATAACCCTAAGCAAACCACCTATTAGTTATGAAGGTGCTTAAGAACAAAGTCAATGTTGTGGTGTGGCCATGGCAAAGCCCTTCTCTTTCCACATTAACACTTTGTAGACAGAGCTGAAAAGGTGCGCACAAGCAAGGCAGCCCACAAACTGGACTCTGGAGGAATGGGCCTAAATTCCAGCAGATTTATTGTCTGAAGCTTGTGGAAAGATATCCACAACATTTGATCCAAATCGTCAAAATTTCAAAGGCAATCCTAGCAAATATGTTGAACACTCTTTGAATTTAAGATATTTTGTAGAAGAAAATCTCTCATCATTCTGGTATTTAGCAAATAGCAATAATTTTGCCATTACTAATTGATCTAAACAAGAAAGGGTTCTGATTACGATTTATTTTTTAACGTGTCCTGTCTGGCAGTGTAGCACTAACATCGGTTTTCTTAGTCCAGAAGAGAGCCCCACAGATTTACTAAGTGGAGCATTACTACTTTGGTTATAGTGCCCCGCTTGATATATCTGTAAAAAAAACGTTATTGGACATTATTTTGGGATTATTTCACATTCAATGGACACAGAAACGGAAAGGTAAAAGAGAAAGAAGAGGGGAGAGAGGAACATGACGCAAAACGTTAAAAGGGAGAGAAGGCGACAAAAATAGAGCAGAGGAAAAACAGATAACATCCTGGGAGTGAGAGCCAAAGCTAATTATAGGCTTTATCTGTATAGAAGTGTTTCTGTAAGCACCTGGTTTCAAGCACCTGTGGGTGTTTGTCACAGTGGGTTTGTGTATGAAGGGTTATCCATTAGAAAAATGCTCAACAGTGGTTGTGGAGCCAAAGACCGCCCCCCCTCGGATGCCCGAAAGGCCCCCAGAGCGCAGGAGCCCATGAAGGACCGACACAGGAATGGTTGCCTCCCCCATCCCATCTGATTCAATATCAGAGGAGGAAAAAGTTAGGGTTAGGGTTTAAATAACCTTACACTCCATTGTGATGCTCAAACCCATGAAGGGATGCATTGTTGAAAGACAGTCTCAGCGCTTGCTCTGGAAAACAGCCACCTATGACTCCTCATATCTTTCACCAAAAACAAACACATAATCTTAAGTGGTGCGCTACGTGCTGTTTAACCTGCTCCCCGCTGTGTCTGATGCATTCTGCGTTTTGCCCACTAGGTGGAGATGAGGCAGGCTTTCCAGGAGGCAGGCTGCGTCTTCTGTGTCATCGCACCGTACAACCCTTCTGCCAGCTCCACTGCACAGGCCTGACCCGTCTTCTCACGGCTCATCAACGAGGCCATGGCCCGGTCACCGTGAAGGAACACCCCCCCAGCACCAGACTGACCGTCCCGTGGACCCCCACCCCACCCCCACCCCCCAGCAGGAGGCTTTGCCTGGCCTTCCTGTCACACTGGACTCAGAGGATCATGATCAGCTGCATTAAATGACACAAAGATGAATCAGGAAAATAAGCAGCGAGGCTATAGTGTCCTGGCTTTCCAGTAACAGGCCGACCTGCAGGGATGCTGCCCCCACAATCAGGACTTTAGGATGAACACTTAGGGAAGATCATTTAGAGGGTCGGATTACTGACACCAACGTTATGTAATTATTTTAAGATGTGTGCTATATATTTTTAGATATGACCATAATTTTATACTGCAATTAATAAAATGATTTGTAACAGCACGCTGTGTTAGAGCTGCCTCCTCTGTGGCTGTGACGGTGCTGGGGGCTCTGACCCACTCTGCTCTGGAGGCTCGCTTATCGGATCTCATTCGCAGCTTCCTCCAGTGGGCGGAGAAGCAGCCGCGCCGCGCAGAGCCGCGCCGCTCTCAGCTCCTCGGCTCATCCGGACCCCGCCGAGGCTCATGGACTGACCGCCGCTCTGACCCGCAGCTCGAACCGACCTCGGTGTTTGGACTGCGAGACGCCGGGCGGGCTGGAGGACTGCGCCATGGCGGCCAAGGAGGACCTGTACAGCAAAATTCTCCCCCGGAGGCTCCGCCAGAGCCGATCGGGCTCCATTAAGTCCAGCTCCAACCTGGACGTGCTGCTCTCCATGGGCTTCTCCAGACACAGGGCGTAAGTAGCCGGACCCGAACCGCGTACGCCTCGATGTGGACGTGTGGGGAAGGGAGGGGAGGTGAGGGGGGAGCTGGGGAAGAGGTTGCCCGGCTGGGAGCGCTTGCGTCGCGGGGAGGAGTAGCGGAGCGGTCAGGCGCGGCTCCGCTCCGGTTACCGGGCGTCATAAACCGCTGCTGCCGCACACAAAGCTGGAGAGAGACGGAGGAAGCAGACGCACCGAGAATGCTCTGTGCCTGCATGAGTAGAATCAGAGTGAGCAACAGCAGATCAGGTCCAAATGGTACCCACAGATACCAGTAAACCACTTCTCTCAGTTTTCTTCAGCTAGAACTCCTGTTTTATATCTTGACCGATAAAAAGTTTGGTTATGGGAGCGCGTCCAGGACGCAGCCAGTCCGGAGGCATGGATGTGGAGCCTCCTGCAGGCATCTGGGACCCTTCACCTCTGGTGCCCTGTCATCACAGCTTCTGTTTAATGATGGAGGTTACAGCTGATATGATAGTTAGCTTTCCCCCCCCCCCCTCTGTGAGAGGTTCCATTTCTAGAAATGGCTGCATCCATAAAAAAACAAATGACCCAGAATGTTACACGGTTTATGTAAAAAAAAAAAAAAAAAACATTTGCAAATGTTTATTCATCAAACATAAAAAAAATCTGTCCCTGCTGCTTGCTAAATATAATATTTAGAATAGAAGTGCCTGTTTACAGCTGCATCGGCTGTGTGATGATAAGTCGCCCCTGGGTTCATTTAACGGAAGAATAAAACAAAAATCTGCTAGCCTAGGATATACGCCGCAAACAGATCTCCTGACATCTGTAGAGATGAATTGCCAATAACTAATTATTAATGTCTGTCAGCATCTATTTGCGTTATCTGCTATGGAGGACACAATGAAGAGAGGAAGTTTTCTCCAGTAAAATAAATCTCTTGCCATACACAAGATTAACCTCGCACCGATAAAACGCTGAGCTGTTGTTGTGTTTTCCTCAAATACTCTCTTCATAGTTATATTGTTTATTAGTCATCAACCAAACTTTCTTCAAGAGAACCATAAAAATAGCCTGCTTTTATATCTAGAAAGCATAAATGCAATTAATATTACTTCATAAATGAGTAAGTGTCATCTTGGCATTATCTTTAAGGATTGGAACTGATAAACTGACAAAGACCAAAGACGTTGTGTTCCTGTTTAATCTTTTTTTTAATATATATTTTACTCTAATCTCAGATCTAAAAGATGATTTAATTGCTGGATGTTTATTTTCCTCAGGTCCCCTCACCGGGGCCTGGGCTAAAACTTGATTAAGTGCTTTCATTTACCTTCATAACATAAAGGTGTTCTTTATATCAGCCACCACCAAATAAATGTTGGTCCACTGACGTTCTTCTGAAGTCCGACTGTTTGGAGAAGCTAAGGTCAGGTCAGCACCACGGCATCTGCTGATCATCCGCCATAGATTTAGCTCTTTATCTTCGGTGCGACATATATAAGGGTTTACATACTGATCACTGATGCAGTATGTGTCCAGAAATTCCTCAGTGAACGCAGTTAGGGATGCCGCTTTGACGGGCTAATAGTTGGTCACAGTTTATGCACTGTGCAGAGCTGCAGTGGTAGAAGTGTGAAGGGGCCGATGGCATTAGGCTGCAGCACCTCAGCTGGAGACATGTTCATGATAACAGGTCGTCACAGAGAACCGTGTCCTGTTAAACTTCTCTTTGATTTGACTAATCCTGTCCAAACGTTGGTGTTTTTCTACTTATATCTGCTGTGATATTTATGCGGCAGAGTTAAAGTTAAAAACCACCACACTTATAGTACGGAAAAGAATAAGCATAAGTCGCTGCAATGATCCGGTTCCATTAATTCATGGACCCTTAAACTAATATTTTAATGAAGCATTCATTAAAATATTCTTTGACCGTAATGAGACAGGAAACGGACAGAGAGAGGAAGGCTCTTGTCACGCAGTAAATGTCCAA
Organism: Fundulus heteroclitus; assembly: GCF_011125445.2. NCBI lineage: Eukaryota > Metazoa > Chordata > Actinopteri > Cyprinodontiformes > Fundulidae > Fundulus > Fundulus heteroclitus. The sequence goes on along the minus strand of NC_046378.1, from coordinate 2,025,488 downwards.
TCATGACCCCAGACAGCTGCGTCAATGAGGGTCCTGACTTTAACTGATGATGTGCCCCCCCCCCCCCCCCCCCCCACACACACACACACACACACACATTCAGCAATTATAGTAAATCTGAAGTACAGGTCAGCGGTCCAAAAATGACTTTTCTTTCTGACATTTGGCCGTTCTGCGAAAGCTATGGTTTACAGACAGGTTTGGGAGAATCGAAATCATCTCATTGTGTGGTGTGAATCAGAAGAAAGGTTTTAAAAAAAAAGTATAGTATTTTAAATCCAGCATGGCACAATGAAAGCTGCCAGTCATTGGAGGAAAATATGGACGAACAAGGACATTAGAGAAACTCTGAACTGGATGAAAAGACGAGACAGAAGTTAGTCTGAGAGGCCGACAGCAACACAGATGGAGGTGAAGGCATTACCAACAACCGCCGGTCCGGTTCTACCTGCCACCATCGCTTATATTTTCCACAGGACATGACTGTAGAGTAAGGTCGCCAGACAGAACGGTTTTGTTCCAGCAGAACCGTCCAGGTCTGGCCGACATCTCCCATAAAACCATGTTGGAGAACAACGTTCTGGTCCAATGTGTCATCGGGCCAGGTGTTCTACAGGGCATGTCTGCACATCACTGAAACAAAACCGCTCCACCCATGGTTAAACTTGGCAGTGGCAGAATCATGCTGTGGGGCTAATTTTCATCTTATGAGACTGGAATACAGTGACGATCTGCAGGATGCACTGCCATCAGTTCATGTTCGTCACATAAAAAACAGTTTTTTGTTGATTGCAAACTTCTTCACTGCAATAAGAGAACTAAAAGTAAGTACCATTTTCTTGAAATTAGTGTTATTTTTCCTTGATTTAAGCAGGTAAATAAGACTATTTCTTAATGGAATGAGTATTTTTACCCCTAAAATAAGATTGTTAGCTATTCTTCACTTGAAATATAATGATTAATTGTTATTATTTTAAATGCAAAAATTATATTCCATTGGCAAATAGTCTTATTTACCCGCTCAAATCAAGGAAGAATACACTAATTTCAAGAAAATTATACTTACTTTTAGTTCCTTTTTTGCAGTGTTTAATTAGGGTAAAGCCTCTTGTGAATGCAGTCGTGCACAACACTGACAGCCACGCATATCAGGAGTGGAATGGCTCCTGGGATCTGCAGCTCGGTTCGGCGTTTCATGCTATTGGTTTGGTTTTCCCTTTTCTTTCATCGATGTAACGCAGCGCCGTAGAAGCTGAGGAAAAGGAGGCCATTTGCATCAGACTCGTGTTTGTGACTGTCCTGCGTCGCAAGAGTTCTGTTTTCAGCGGTGCATTCCTGTTTGTCACCTCAACACAAGACAACACAACCCACGCACTTCAACTGTTGAAGTCACAGCGAAAACTTGGTACGGCAAGTGTGAAAGGCAAGTGTGAAATAGAAAAACGTAGACAAAAATCTAGAACAAACTGGGTTATCCCAGGTTAAAAACCTCATTTGTCAGAGTGGCCATGATGTTACGGCCATGATTTGGTTCTTAATTCTTCGAGCAGCGCCTCAGAAAAGACTGATGCAGCCGGAGATGATGTGGTTAGAGGAGCAAAGGTGAACGGTAGAGTTTTCTGTGAGATTCTAAATACGAACTTTAAATCAATTTGTCATTTTGGGTTTATGCAAAATAGGGACCAGCAAAAAAACGGCGTTCTTCAGGGACCTGCAATAGTGTAAAAGAAAACTCTGATAAATAGTAACACACAAATAGTTAAAAAATAGGCACAGTGATATGCATAATCTTAACCGTTCCTGGACAGAGGGGAGGGACACTCCCTTGAGCCGTTTGGCTCGTCCTCACTATCGTCTGCAGGACCCTGTTGTCCAGCGTACTGCTGCAGGAGAACTTCCACCCACGCCTCTGGAGAAAGTGGGGAGGACACGAGCAACAGGAAGCGTGTGATATGGCCTAACAGGTCCATTTTGCTGTTTGGCTGGAAATAAAAATATATTATTTATTCTAGTTGCCATTAACAGTGTTGGTGTAATATATGACTATATTGTTCTGCTGGCAGCTCAGATTGCTGGTTTTTAACCTAAAACAACTTCAATAGATACAAAAAAAAACTATCATAGGATTGTCTGTAAAAACAAAAAAAATAAATAGCCCCATGCTTCCAGCAGGTCACTGCTAGAGACTCATTGGTGAATGCATGTGCTTGACCTCAATATCTACAGACAAACCCTCTCTATTTTCCATTCATTCGCCCAGCATTGGACGTCCTCTGACCTCGCTCACCCAGACATGTGTTCCACATTGTGTGTGGTTTGCTGAATAGACCCAGAAGATGATGACAGGCCCCCAGGCAGGTCTGCACTGCCCCCTTACAGACTCCCTGATGGAAGCCGCAGCCTCTTTTATATCGGCACATCACTGCCAGGCTTTGCCCCCACGGGTCCTGGGTCTGTCTGTGGCCCTCCCTGTACGGCCTGAAGACCCAGACCCACTAAGTGTCCTCACCATTTTCAGCTCTTCCCTTTTGCTGCTGTAAAACTGTAAAACATCGCCCTGCTTCTGGTCATTAGGCTTTTTTTCTTGTTGCTAAAAAAAGCACTTTCCATGTGTATTCCTAGAGAATGTAGATCCTTGGCTTAACTCTGATGGTGCGTTCAGACCGAACGCTTGAGCGTCTGGTCTTCATAAAGTATATGGCGTATACGCATCTCAGGGTGTCGAGAGGTCTTGCAGCGCTTCACTCACCTGCTGCTGTGTGTTTGAGGAGTTTTGCGCATCCAGCAAGGAGGAATTTGTGATTTTTTACCCGTTTTTGCGGCGTCAACCATTCAGAGAAGCTCAGCCTTGTGACGTAAATTATCATGGGACGGAAGGACCAGGAAGAACTCTGGGAAATCCCACAAAGCGAAGACAATGGAGGACAAACTTATTGCCACGGTTTGTGCCCATCCTGTCATTTACAACGCTTCATGTTTTAATTACAGAGACAGGAATAAAGAAATAAAGCCTAGCCGCTCTCTGGACTGCATCTGCCATTGCACACAAGAGACCGGCAAAGGACAAGAACAGGGTAGCTCCTCCCAACGCACGTCAAGTACTTGCCCTCTAGAGCGCCAAAAAACGCTGGACTTCAAAGTGCCCAAGCATCCAAGTTAAGGTGTTGGACGCATTTTTGACGCGCAAAACACGTTCGGTCTGAATGCACCATAAGCTTTTTCAAAGCTCGCCAACGTTTCCAAACATGCCAGACACAACTGATCCGCGCTAAATCTAGACCAGTTCGATGGGTGGGCTTGGCCCGGTTTTCCAGTGATGATTCTGCTTAGCAGTGTGATGAACCTCACTGTCTGTCATTGTTTCCTGCTTCTGTAAGCCCTGATTAGACGTTTGTTTGTCTTATCCACTTCCCAAAAGCCGACTTTCAAGTAAATTCACCAAATGTTGCCTTCTTCGCCTGACTCTCCGCAAACAACGAAATATCACAATTATAACCAAGCATAATTTCCTGAATGTTAGGGGCGCCGGCATTTTTATTTGCTTGAGTCCCTCCTTCAATCCTAGAGAGCAGTAGTACCGTAGATCGTCACTAGGAGGCGAGGAACCGTCCTAGCGTGATGTGTAAATGGTCGTAAGAACCAAGCTCGGCACGGTTAACTGATCTGAGCTCGGTCTGAACTCAGCATGGATCGGTTAAAAAAGGGTATTATAGATGGGACTATTTAGTGTTCTTCACTCAGTAACAGTTTTCACACTGAAACGTGTTGCTGCCAGCAAGACCATGAAAACTCTTCACTATGATGCTTTCACTGATCAGAAAAATATCCGCTTTTTCAGTTTTCAGCCAGCTGATCAATCACCTGCAGTAACTGAGCTAAACTGGGCCCATTCCAGTCAGCAGCCAATTTCCCAAAGCATTTCTGAAAACGAATTACAACCCCTAACAACGGTGAGACGTAACCTAGAAAAGAAGGGCGTCTTAGCCTCTCCGTCCTCCTGGATCCAGGAGACGGCTGTGGGTCAGCTGCACACACACACACACACACACACACACACACATACACACACACACTCTTCGGCATAAATCACTTGAAAACAGAATTGATTTTTTCCGCATCATTCCTCTTCCCGGAGAGCAAAGGCTTCCAGGAAGTCACAAGGTGCGTCTCGTTTACGTGGCAAATGTCAGCCATGTGGATGTCAGCCACCTCTTAATGTAATGATCAATTATACATGAAGCAGAGTCACGCTTGTTGTCTTAAGAGCTGTGTAGACGTCTGTCTGCAGGGACGGAACAGCTGGAGAGACGGGACGGGGGCACAGAGTGTCTGTTTAGGATCAGCTGTCCTTGTGTGCATGAACCCTGGTGTTATAGAGCTGGGGTCTGACACAGGCGTCGGCATTTCTATTAACATGAGAGCTTGTGCGTGGGTACTGTGCATGTAACATGGGGACAGAGCAGAAGGGGTGAATAATATTCAAAACAGCAACACGTAGGGGCAGGCAGAAGCAGAAATTCATCCAAAGTGTGTCTGGAAAATGTAGAGCTGGTTAAACGAGGCATTTCTGAACATCCTGAATCCTGTAAAACGGCGACGCTTTTAGGCGCTGGGAACAAAACATAGTGTATGCTGGAAAAGTCGGCTCATTTACTAAAGACGCTGTCCACATTTGCTGGCACTGATGGCGCGTAAAATCCCTCACAATAAACGTAGAACGATCTTACACTGAAAAAAGGCAGAAAGTACAATGTTTAAATTGGCTTTTTTTTTTTTTTTTAAATCACCGTGGGATTAGTGCCACCCCTGATGATAATAATTATTGCTAATATTGAAACTGCATTTATTATTTTCTCAGGTATCTTCGCCAAATAATAAAATGTAACAAAAATAGAACAGATCCATAAGGCGGCAATTGCTTTCACTCCTTATAATGGAAACTATGAACAGTATTTACCAATCTCTGAGTTATTTGCCCAGATGCTACAACCCACACCTTCATTTCATTGCTTTTTGTGACTAATTTCCATTAACGTCATCCGAATGGTGATTGAGATACAGCGCTCTCACTCTCGAGCCGCGCACCTTTAAAGAAATCATTTCTGCTCATCGGTTTTTAACATATACTCCTCTGAGTTGCCATCATATTTTAGAGCCCCAAAATATGGACACAGAAGACAGTTATTTAGTAAAATAATTCATTATTTGCTGTCTTTTTTGGCCTGAGAGACGTAGCTCCTTAGCTCGTACATGATCCAATCAGGGGCCTGGACTGAACACATTTGCTTGTTGTTTTGAGGAAATGCCTTCTTGCTGTTTGTTGGCAAAAAGGGGGCCATTTCATTCTTTGGTGTTCAGCCTCACCTGCTTTAAACGTTGAAGTCTAAGGAAGCGAGGATGCCTCAGAGGGAACAGTTCACTTTTTGTCAGGCCTGACAAAGGACGGCCAGGACGACCACCCAAGAATGTGTTTTGGCAAGATCAGCGCTGCTAAAGATCAACTCGGTTTATATTAATCAACACACATCTGTTGTCAGTTGATCTTTGACTTCTGATGAATAGACAGTCACTTCCTTTGTAGATTGTGAGGAATTTATTTTTACCCCAGTTTCTGCTCAAGCTGTCACACAGGACGGCTGCTGCGCTGCTCTGGGTCTTTTGGGTCCTGTGCAGTGGAACACGGTAAGAGGTCATAAATGCCGGAGTGCCAGCTCTCTTCCCGTGTGCCACCGCTGGGTCGCACAGTAAACAGATTTTCTGTACGGCTCAGCTCAGAAGTTGCATATTTGCTGATCCGAAGGAGGAAAAGGAAAATGTCGACATTCACAACGTCAGCCCTGTTTCATCTGTATGAGCTGCATATAGCATGGCCCCCGCTGTGGGAACTCTGAAGTGGTGTGGAGTTGCTATCTCATGAATTATTGAATCATTTCCTTTTTTTTTTCTGGCTGGGTGCCTTAGAAGTGCAGATAATTATAAGCTTTGAGCGTATCTGGCTGCACTCAGCCTTACAAGCTGGTTCCACCTTTGGGAGAACGTTTGTATGGGATTTTAAAATCGATACCATTCTATGAATGCTTTTCATCTATCATCATTTTATGGCTGCTTTAATGGGGAGGTACTTACAAGGGCAAACAAATGTCATTAGTCTCCTTCCTGAAACAAGAGAGGCCCATCACTGTCTCCACGGCGCTGCCATGGTCTGTCGGTGCACTTCAGCATAGGGATGCTGTCCTGGTCCATTTGAAGCTCCGCCCGGAAACAAACAGCGCTATCAGATTATAGGCCCATTGTCTCTACTCAAATATCTGACTGCGGCTGGAGGAATTTCAAGGTAGTCCTGTGGAAGAGGGCGCTTTGCAAATCACACAAATCTTTATCTCTACGTGCAGGTTTGCTCAAAGCTGTAACTTATTTTATCCATTCAGAGGAGATGTATCATTTTCACATGAACAGGGACACTCACTCCAGGTTAACATGCCTGTAGCAGTTTTAAAAGTGCACAGTTGGCTGCAGTAGCTTGAGAAGAGCTGGGTGAGAGATAAATGCAGTCTAGGGTTTACCTCACCGTTTTGCTCACAGGGTTGAAATCTTGCTAATTTGCCAGGAAAAGTCTGGTTGAAGCATAGAAAAATGCTGCGTTACCCCTCCCCCACCTGTTGCAATCGTTCAGCTAGCCGGACGAAGGCCCTTGCTGACAAGAAATAGAAATTTGGCTTCATTTAGTTTGTGTTTATTCAGTCTTACTTGCCAAAGGGTTTGTTTCAAAATAGAAATACTAATGACTTAAAGCCAGAGTCATCGATTTTTCCAGATTTTCCTTAAGTTTTTTTTTGCTCTTTCGCTCCTCAGGGATCACGTAAAAAAAAAAAAAATCTCCCAAATCCACTCTGGTCTTATTTCTTTCTACCGAGGCCTTCCTCTTCTTCTCATAAACTTAGACGTGGTTTGCTTCTTACGACTCTCAGCCATGTTCAAAGTCTACGGTGGGAGCAGCGGCGCTACATTGAATGGCTAACACCGAAGCTAACCGCTAAGCTAACTGGCTACATAAACACTAGAAGTGCGCATGCGCAGCCAGCAAGTGGAAACTAACAAAGAACGTGTGCGCACACTGGTGTTATGTGAGCGCATCAGAATGACTGGCATTTGGGACAACCAGTAGATAAGGAGATACCCCTGGAACTTGTGGGGCAGAGGGGGGTGAGGACAGGACCAAAACTCTGAAAAATGCCTGCTCTTCGGTGTGAACGGCAAGGATTGGTCAGAGTTTTTACAGGCCTGCAGCTTACAAAAAAGGAGATATCACTCCCACAGAGATCTCATTTTTTAACCTCCTTTTTTTGAATACATGCATTGACTACTGTCAGGATGGAAGGACCATTTCACACAGTATTTCTGAACAGATTTACCAACCATAGCTTTAATTTAATAGTTGGCATTAATATATAATATTAATATAATAGAGCACCTTTAGAAATGACTGTTGCCTTCTTTCAGTTAGATAATGGTAGGGATATTTATTTTAAATTTTTGTGTCTATTCCTCCTACAGCCATAGTTAATCTCCTTCTTTAGTGTCCATATTTGTCAGCATGTTTAAAGCCTGGTGATACTAAGATATCAGTACATTTTGAAAGCATACTGGCTCTCTGTTTCTGTTGCATCCAGTTGCTGAAATGCTTCACGTATACTAACTGTGAAGTTAGTATACGTGAGAAATGTTTCGGAAGGATCCGGTTTAGAGCATTAATTATTATGCAGGGCACTGAGAGGATTTGTTTTTTACTTCAAGTTAGCTGACTAAGGCTATTTGTGGTAAATCTCACAGTTTTCTTTCTCATGCTGAGGTAAAGCAAACAACGCAGAGTTCCCAGAATACAGGGGCAGCTGCTGACATTGAAGCAGTTTCTGGTATTTAATCAGTTTACTGATACCAGCTTTAGTGCAGAGGGGAACACATTTTTTTGAAACTTGTGCTTTAAACTTTTTTTTTTAACCAGGTTTAGACCGTTTGTATACAGAAAATAGGTTCAGTCATAGTCTTTGTACTAAACTGAACCATTTATATCATTGCAAAGCAAAGTGCAAATCACTCCATGTTGTGAAATTGCTAGAACTACAGTCACCTAATTGGATTAATGTTTAAATCTACACTACTTGCTAAAAAGTAAATGCATTTAGACATCTAGCAGCAAGCGATAATTAGAAAACTATAAACTAACCTTTGCTTCATGGCACTCCCGCGTCTCATCGTAACCAGACATTTTTGCATTGCTTTGATGTAGAGTTGTGTTTGCATCTTTAGCTTTCTTTTTTTCTTGTACCAGATTGCACAAAGCCATAGTAGTGCTCGTCCAGAAGAGGTTGGAGCAATGATTGGAACCGTTTTTTAAATTGATAGTGAATTCAGACAGTTAAATCTAAATCCCAAATTTTCTGGTGAGTTTATACTAGTTTGTTGCTGTGGTAACTCAATTCACTACATGAAATACATCATATAGATTCATTAAACACAGACTTATGTTTCCAAGCCTTTAGTTCTTGTAATAATATGATTTTCTTCTTACAGCTAATAAAAATGTGATATTTAAGACTAGAATATTGCATCATTTTAATGTAGCAATGTGTGTTTAATGGAAAGTACGAAACTAAATACCTTATTAAAGGTTTAGTCTCACAAAGAAACCTCATTGGCATGCACATTTTTAAAAAATGAGGGACAAAATCCAGCCTCTTAGATTTGATTGTACTCTAGATTTGAGCATGATTGGTACATTTCTGAATTGTTGAGAAGACTCTGTTGGAAGATGAGGTTTGAGAGGTAAAACCTAGGGGCCATCTCTCCCTAAATCTACAGACAGCAACAGAGACACTAGTTTGACTATCTTGGTTCTTTTTGTTTGTCCTAAACTGAAATGCGTCACATATTATCATGGGAGATCTGATGTCATTCAAATTATGTGAGACAAAAGCTGAGGAAGCAGAGCAGAACATAATCACGTTTTTGCGCCTTGTGTAGTCAGGTAATTGGGGCTTTTTACTGTTCAGGATTATGAAGTTGTTTACCTTCTTTCTATGAAACTGTTTCTAGTGTCTGGTTCTAAAAGTTTAGAAGGCCATTAAATCAAACTCCTCTTGGTCTTGTTTATTTCCATCATTGCATAAATTAATTCCAGTCATCATTTCCATGGCCTGCAGTTTGATTCATCAGGTCCAGGCTGGCTGGGTTTTCCCCACTGAATGAGACATATTCATTAAGGGGAAATATGTCATTCAGTGGATTACACTAAGGTTACCCCCAGACAGTCGGCCAGAGAGCTTCACACCCGGACTGAGGCGTGTGACACACCCGGACACGGGTTTCCCTCCAGCTGATTGGTGACAAATAACTCAACCTCCCTCATTGAATCTTATGCTAAACCACTCGGGTTTCAGAGCTCTTAGACAACAGCAGAATCTCATTATGCGTCATATTAAACCTCACGTGTGTGAATGAGTCATTGTGCTCTTCAGCAATCAAAAATATATGATCTTGTTACAATCAGAAAGGATAAATATTTTCAAATGTTATTTCAACGTTCTAATAATTCTTACAGTGAAATTAATGAGGCAGGGGTGCTAATAACCGGTATTTGGTTCACCTTTGAGCTCAAGACATTTTAAGTGAAACATATAAGAAAGGGAAATAGAAGATTTGCTCTTGTAAATACAGCTATATACAGATTTTCAACAAAAGAGGAAGACCTGGTTGGATTGGTGCTAATGAGCACGGTATTGATCTGGGCATGCGTACTGTTAAGGATTCATCAGGGAGACTGACTGGGAGAAGAAACTGTCTCTGTGGCGGCTGGTTTCTGTAAACAGCAGTCTGTAGCACCAGCCTGAAGCTGAAAGTCTAAATGGTTGGTGTGCAGGATGTGTGGGGTCTGCGGAGATGTTAGCTGCCCTCTTCCTGCCTTCGTATACCAGGCTTGGTCCCCACCGCTGTGAGCTACCTCCATGTTTCCTTGGTTTACTGTTGTTATATGTGCGAAAGGTCCTGGTCTCCACACAGCGTGGTATGCATCTTTGAAAGCTGTGTAACAATGATCCAGTATGTTTCCATCCCAGGGCATTTTACATGCTATCGGTATTTTGGAAGTTCTTTGGAGAGGTTTGCATTGTTAAAATCCCCAAGAACAATGATGAGAGTCTGGGTGTCTCTTCTCAAGGTCTGTTATCCACTCAACAAAATGGATTTCAGCGTTTTGGGAGGTAGACACTAGCCAGAACAAACAAGGAGAACTCCCTTGATGAATAAAAGGGTTTAGAGTTTTTGAAAAATGGCTGAAGTTGATGACTACTGGTCAAAGTTGATAAGACATCAGTACGCCAATGTTTATAAATGTAAAAGCAGTTCTGACCTCGGCTGGCCACTGTCATGGAAAGTGTAGACATATTCATATTTTCAAGTCATTTTTCGGGCCATAAAATAAGGAGGTCGATCCCAGAATGTGGTAGTGTGGAGTTATAGAGTCTGCAGTCCCTGTCTTAAACAGTAGATGTCACTACATAGAAAGTAAAACCACACAAACGCAGGAAATGTATCCGAAGAAGATTCCTAGAGGAGGTACAGGCTCCATCTAAAAACATCTAATTATAGCTCCTAGCTCCTGTTCCTTGACCTTTCACGGGGTCAGTGAGAACTGTATCGTGGGGAGAAATAGACCCTCAGACTGCTGTGCCAAATTCAGACAGCCTTTATCTCCGACGTCATCACACAACGGAAACGCACATGGATGATTCTAGTCAAATAATAGCCTGCAGCCTACTGAAAATGAACTACAAAGCAAGCGCTCTCTTCTCTTCAACCATTTTCGTTAATTTCCGTGAGGTGGGCTATGCTTATACGTCATGTTACGCAAAGGATTGTGGGATTCCTTATAGGTCCTCAGCACCAGTAAGGGACATTGTGAGGTTCCTATGCTAAGATGAGCAATGGGAGGAAGCATACAGCATACCTTTTCCTACCTCCTTCCTTACTGACTCACTATTCGGACAGCAGTTATGACGACAAACACTGACGCACTTCCACTTTGGCTAAAGAGTCCTTACCCAGAAGTTGTTTTCAGAGGCAGCCAGAGTCTTCATACCAGAAACAGGGTCTTCTGCACAGTTGGGTTTCTTTTGAACATGTTGGGCTGGAAAAAAAAAAAGCTTTGAGCGGGTTGTTTAAATTTGGGCAGCTTTTCTCAACATTTGGCGGGTTTTGGGTTAGTACCATTCACTGGAAAATTCTATCAAAATAGTTGTAATTGTGTGGCAGAAAAGAAAAAAAACTTTCACATTTTAATAAGAGTATTTATTTGCACTGATTACCTAATTTATTGAAAAATGTCTTGAATCTGACGAAGCTGGCATCATCAATGATTAATAGTCAGTGGTTAATCAAGTGTCACTACGAAATGATAATGGTCAAAAAGTGGTAACTAACCAGCTCTTCTATAAAAATCAATATCAGCCCTCATAACATCATATGTCACACTGGGCCTTGCTGCCTCCGCCCTCTCTGTGCTGTCAGGCACTTTTAAAAAATTCATAAACCATACAGCTGCCTGCTGGGCAGGCAGCTGTATGGTTTATGAATTATAAGTGCATTATAAGTGTACATGTATTTAAAACACAGCTGTATAGCATGCATCCTTTTAAAATTTTGATCATTAGAGCTAGTTTTCAGGCACTAAGAAGTAATCTTCTGCAAATCTCTGATTGAGAAAAGGAAATTAGAGTTCTGACACCCATTCTGTCTGATCCAGTCACACGACTGTATCAACTAAGCTAAGCATTTGTTTTCCTGCATCCTGTTTCCTACAGTGTATATTCTTCATTAGACCAGGATGTTTTCTTTTCCTGGACTTGGATGAAAGAGCAGTTTAACAGTTGGGCACCAGGGGGAAATTTCCAGTAGTTAGTGTTAACATGTTAAGATGAGACAACCAATGAGCCTTGCTATTAAAAGGTCAAAGAAATCCCAGCATCCCAGCTGAGGGTCTACTTATACTCCGCATAATGGCGTAAACAAGAAAATGAGACTGGATGCTAGTTTGATCAGAGTCTACTTTGATCACACCGTCAATGCAACAGACGAACTGAGACACAACATCCTATAAATCTTCACCGTAAACGCCCTAAAGGAAAATGTAATCTATTTACTTGAAATGCCGTATTTTAAAGCTGATTTTAAAAGCGTACATAAAAGTAATAAGCTTGTAATAATTTTTCTGTTTCTATATTTTCGATAAATTTAAACAAAACTGTGATAATATTGAGAAATGTGATACATTTTCACTCAAGAATCATGATATTAAAGTTTTACACCACTATCCTGGGCTAATGCTGATGCTGTGTTTGAGTGCTGCGGAGGTTTTGAATTTCTGTGGGTTACAGGAACCGGGACTTTGTCTAAATGCGGATTGGTCTGTTATGTAGCAAACACCTAGCCCGATGTTGGCTATTTCTGCCGTTATGTCTGACATATAGAAGCACACAACTAATGTGTGGACAACGTTGCTGTTGCCATTTTGTGAGGGGGGGTGGGGGGGCTACAGGATTGGAGGATGTGGAAGTTAAGTAGATTTGATGTGGCCTTTAATCTCATCCTTAATTTGATGTAGACAAAGTGTGTGAGTGTGTGTGCATTTATTCCCACGTGTCTATCTGCAGGTGGTGGCACATTAATCTCCTGCCACTTGTCTGCCACCCTGTGCGCGTGCTCATGTGTCGCTCCTCAGCCAGGTGCGTTTCCACGTCTGTCTGTGTGTACCGGTGTGCGTTCAGCGGCAGCCTGGCCATCTGTGCCAGTGGTAACCTTGCCAAAAACAGCGACTGGAGCGGCTCCAGCAGCCGCCGTCCTTCACCTCCCACCGTTTGCCCCTCAGATTGGCTTCAGTGAGTCACGGCAGGAAGCTGCTCCTCCGTCCCGGACCGGCTTCCTCTCCTCTCTCCTTCCCACAGCGCCTCAGCAACGCTACCGGATGACTGCGTTGAACTGGGTGGTGGTGCAAACTGATTCGATGAGACGTTTGATTACCTCGCTGGTTGAATGTGCACACGACCTTATTGGTGTATATAGCTCACATGGAACATACGCACTGCTCACTATCTATGAATTGATGCGGTCAAGATGAGTTCAACGCAATTTTTTTTTTCTCTTTCATGCATTGGTACTTAGAATAAAAAAAAATGGAATGGATTGAATCTGGAATGGGCAGGTGAGAGCTCAAACAAAAGCAGAAAGAAGAATATGTGAGGATAAGCCTGATTGGTGCATCTCTGGTTAACATTTAATAACCATGCAGGAGCCTGAAGCCAAGGAGGGGAATATGGAATAACATTTTTATTAAAATATCATAATCCTGCAGATAGCAGCATGGGGATAGGAGCAGTGATTTAGTAAGTGGTATCATTCATACATAAATGCGTTACTAAACAACAAGGAATTACAGAATAATGAGTTCAACATATATTTGACCACCAGCATCAGGCTATTCTTGTCATGTTTGGAGGTTGTCAAGGATCCAAATGGCAGCAGGACAGAGACATGATGGAGATAGTATTTAATGATGAAACTGAAGAATTTACAGAACAAGAGGATCCCACACAGGAACCAGGGCACAACGTGGCTGACAGTAGAGTCCAGCAGTGAGAGAAACAAACCAGCAATGTTTAAATATTGCGATGAGTGATGTGATCGGGTCATGGAAAGCAGATAAACACAAATAATAGAATGGCTGAGTGGGGAGGCTTAGCGTCTGACTAGATTAGACTAATTACACCACAGAAAGCTGGAATAACTAGAAGAACAATGAACTCTAAGTAAACGCCGCTTACTAGAAAACACAGCAATAACCAAAAATACAAGACCCAGAAAAAAGAACTCTGACAAAGGTAAACAAAAAAATCAAACCTGTTTTGTTTTTTTATTTGTTTTTTTGTTAATAAACAGAAATGAATACCTTATGATTTAACATTTATTGTTTTCAGGTCATGGTGAATCGATTATTGATGCAATCTCTCCACTGGAAACACTTGTGGTACTTTGTAATCAGAAAGCGCGGCTTCAAAGCAAAGTGACGGTTTTGGTTTCATTTCATGCTAACGCAACAACATATCAATCTTCGAGAGACCACGTCCTAATAGACGGATTTGTGGAGTGAGTCTGTTAACCAATCGAAGCAAACATGCGTTCAGTGATCCTTTCTGTAGTTGATCTGATCCACAGCATCACATTTGGCCTAAATCACAGTGCCTCTGCACCAAATGTTGGATTTGCGTCTTATTTCATGCAGCTGCAGTTAGGTCTATTGTTATTCCATAGGCACATTTACACAGCCATGAATAATCCATGTGTTCTCATGCAGCGCCACAGAAAAGAAGATGTTAGGCAGTTCAGTTGATGGGAGTAGAGTTCAGTCTTTTACAGTGATGCATCAGTATCCGTGAGAATTGATTTAAGTAGCTCATTAGAAGCAAAAGAACTTAAGCAAAGTGTTTTGCAATTCAGTCAAACAATACAGCATTAAGAATGAAACAGAAGGGGAAGGTAGATAAAATACCAAATGCCTCCTAGAACTATCTGATCTATTTGGATCTCGCATTCTGCGTCAGTCCAATGCCAAGGATGAAAGGTGGTTTTTCCGCAAAGATTTAAAAGATTCAAGACTCTCAGCTGTCCGGATATGAGACGGTAAATCTTGCAATGGTTTGCAGAAGCCAGTGCAAAGGCTCGATCCCCTGTATGTTTCAGGTTGGATCGTGTAAGAGTGGCGGTTCGGTAGACCAGAAAGATCCCAGGGGAGTGTAGATGTTGAGAGGATCACATAAATTAGACAGAACCTGACCATTTAAGACCCAGAAATATTTAGCAATGGAAAAAATGTGTCTGTGGTATAATCCACTAAAATGCCTATTTTCTGCTTATTTCTTTTTAAATAATGGCTGTGTTTTTTATGTGGCAAACTGTAGGGTAATATTTTGTTCTGTGCATACACAACGTACTGGAGCTGAGTTACAGATACCTTTCAGCTCATCTAACACATCAGCTTAAAAGAACTAAACTTGTTTCAGTTTTCATCAATGGCATCACTTGTAATGACTTCTGCACTCTAAAACCTTCAACACGGGGTCGTCACTAGGATTGAAGGATAGGGTGGCTTTATCCCCAGGGCTTAGGAAGCCATCTCCGATTCCAAAAATACCGTCAGATGTAGCTTTTGATTTCACTACCATGTTTCCTCTGACTGGAAGTGTTTCTATTTTGGAGCGGCCCAGCTAGAGCCCCGTCTTGGATCTGATGGAGATTCTGGAGATAGAGCTGAATTTTTATTCAACTAGGAAGAAATTTCTTTTATTTAAATCCGCCATGGGTATGAATAATTCTGGACTCAACAGTAAATGATCTTCATTAATTATTTATATCTTGCAGTAAAGCATCTGAAATGGCGTTTTAACTATCCAAAGCTGGACAACATGTCTAATGTGTGTTAAAGGCAACAAATGAGATGCATTCATTGTTAAGACACACCGTGGCCCTCATGGTGTGCATTAACATTTAGAATAACAAAAACACCTCAAACTGCTTTTAAAAACCTATTTAGGATTTCAGTTTTAAATCACTGTGAATTAATAGCAGTGTCATCTACCTTCTAATGTCAATTTCTTGAATTACTATTATGCCAAATGTTACTCATTTGCAGACAATTCAGTCTTTATATACCATATTCTTGGGGTACCGTGATTGAATGCCACCTGCGCATGTGCAGTCAGGAAATTATCCACCTACTAACTATTCTACAGTGGACTGCTGGTGGTATTATTACAGTGTGGAAGCAATTGGGAACAATAGCACCTCAGTTAGAAAGTGCTAACCCTTATAAAATCACAGAACAGGGTCAGATCCATATGAGCACAGGTCACTAGCTTCCTGCAGAGTCAATCGCTACAGACCTCCATACCTTATGTGGCTTCTTGTCTAGAGAGGGTTGTAGAAATTGTTTTAATTGCGAAGCAACTGCATCTAAGCCTTACATCAGCAAGTGCGACGCAAAGCGTCAGATGCAGTGGTCTAAGTTACACCACCACTTGACTTTAGAACAGTGGAGGCGTATTCTCTGGAAGTATTAATCATTCTGTTTGGTAATCCAAACAATGAGTCTGGGCTGACTGCATTGTGTCAAGTGTAAAGTTTGGCGAAGACTTGTTTTTAAAGATGTGGGCTCAGCCTTTTAGTTCTAGTGAAACAAACTCTAAATGCTTTAGCAAATGAAGACATATGGGGCAATTTGCCTTCTCACAACTTTGTGGGAACAGTTTGGGGATGTCCTTCTCCTATTGCAAGATGACTGTGAACCTGTGCACAAAGCAAGGTCCGTATGGACATTGATGTGGAAGAAGTTGACTGTCCTGCACAGATTACTGACCTCCTAATGATCAAACACCCCTGTGATAAATTAGAGTGGAGACTGGTAGCCCAGCCTTCTCATCTAACATCAGTGTCTGACCTCACTGAAGGATGGTCAAAAATTCAAATCTAAGCATTCAACCTTGTGGAAAGGTTGGGGGAAAAGTTGAGACTGTCTGCAAAAGCTGGGATGACAGCCTATTAGACCCAAAAGATTAATGGGATATTACTCAAGTTTATACATTTTTTTCTGTGGAGGCAGACCAGCCAATACTTTTGGCAATATAGTATAGTTCTTCTTTTAAGTAGTAGTTATTTAGTTTAGACTAACACTAGTGATTGAGTTTTTACAGTGATTGAAGTGAGTGAAAACTCCATCTGTTTGGTCAGTTACCTGGTTTTAACTCTAAAATTTAAATACAGGACTATTGTTTACCCATTCTAGTCTCTGTTATCTGGAAGTAAATGCACTATGTGTGCGTTAATTGACTAAATTGTCACGACTCAAACTATTGGCTCGTGCTGAAGCTGTAGTCAGACCAATCAAGACATGAGAATAGACTTTATATCTGGAAGTAAATGCACTATGTGTGCGTTAATTGACTAAATTGTCACGACTCAAACTATTGGCTCGTGCTGAAGCTGTAGTCAGACCAATCAAGACAATGAGAATAGACTTTACAGTCAAATGTCTCCACAAAGATATCAGCTACCTAGGGCTTATTATCCTTAGAACTACTTTATTAATGTACAGAAGTTACAATGTCTACTCAAAGACTAGATCTGCACTATCAGCAGCTTCAGTTCAACAAAGGTTTCTGTATATAAAAGTGTGTTTTTTTCTTGCTGGAGACTCTCTGGGACATTGTACAGTAACACAGGAAAAAGAGGATCAGTTCTATTATTGTGAGGGCGGAAGTTTGTATCCCCATCCGCTACACACAGCACAATGCTGGCTCATTATAGCAACAAAGACTCCGAGGACAAACACACACTTCTGCCAATAGAGCCAGAGCTGCTGAAGTTGCCTGAGAGTGGCCTGGTCTAACCACAAATTCACAGCAAACTATGAGAGCACAGTGATCACACACCACTTGGAGCTGCTGCAAACGGTAGCGTTTGGGCCTGAATGCAGAGATGTTGTGTAACCGACTGGTTGGTTTTATCTTTGTTGAGTAGAGCTTAGACAATGTGGCGGAAAAGGAAGAGAACTTCATCTTTAAATAATCCAGTTCCTCTTGGTAGGGTTAAAGTGAAGACTTAGTAAAGCTTGTATGTTTAGCAGTAAAGGTTATTGCTGTTTTAAAAAATTACAGGTTTCCTCATAATATACGTAGGTTGAGATTCAGGGGAAAGCGGGTTTGCTGCTACACAGTGAGATATTTTCTACACTCTGCGATAGACTGGTGACCTGTCCAGGGTGTACCCCGCCTCTCGCCCATTGATAGCTGGAGATAGGCACCAGCACCCCTCATGACCCCATAAGGGATAAAGCGTGTTAGAAAATGGATGGATTGATGGATTTTCTACACTTTGTTAGGGTTAGATTTTAGGTAATGCATATTTTACTAAATTGCTGAGGTCAAGTAATACCCTCTTCACACTATGGCATATCTCTATTGTGTTTCAATGGAGTACCAAGTGCTGCTTAACTCCCAGCTTTAGCTTTGCGTAGCCTGATTAATTTGCTCCAAACCAGTGGATGGAAATGCGGCTAATTTGCATTCTTATTTTGGCAGTGATATTGCCTTTCTACGCTTCAGCTTTCCCATAAATGCAACTCAAACAACAACAACATTAGGGATAATGCTCGACGAGGTGTCAATTATCAGAAACTAATGGCATGAACCGTCCTCCATGGTCTATTAGACCATGGTTTAACAGTTTTTTAATGGACATCCTGCAGCCAATCAGAATCGAGTATTTATCCAGAACAGGGTAAAAATGATATTAAAAAAACAATAATGACACCTAATGGTTAAAGTTGGAACAACACATACACAACCTGTCAACGAAACTTGCTAATTGTTCAACGGTCCGTTGTTGCACTGAGTTTTTACTTCCACAGGATAAGCATATGATGTTGTGTTTTTGTTCTTTTCCTTGTCCACTTCTCAAGCTGCTGCTCTTTTCCCAAATTAAAATACCAAATGCTGTGCTCTTTTTTGGGAACCCTGGGAACTCTTATATGATTGGCCCTGTAACCAGGAAGTAAACACAGGCTACACTTTGAACCGAAGTAGTTCCATACCTCTAGGCTTGAAAGGACAAAAACTTGACTAAGACAATGTTGATGGGGAGGACCGATTGTTTATAGGGAATGTTACTTTAATACCAGGTGGCAAATGAGAATGATTTAGGTTGATTTTATTGTAAATATCTTACTTATGGCTCCTTTAATCAGGACCTAATGTTGAACAGGCATTAATGAAGGTTCACTCATGTCAGCATGCCGAATGCTTGAAGGGCAAAGTGGAAAAACTTGATACTTCAAAAAATATTCTTCAATTCCTTATATATATTTTATATGCTAGGCTTTTTTTTTCATTTGGAGAACCTGTTATGTTTAAGGACTAGCACTGATAACTTCCTTGAAAAAAATACTTTCAATGAAAGTGGTATCTTGGAATTTCAACACACTGTATATCAGATGATTGATATCTGCACGTTTAGTAATCAATCCTTTCTTTGAAATAAAATAAAACAAAATTATGAGATAGAGACCACCTCTGGCCTTGAAAGCCTAGTAAATTTCTTGACTCGGACCAACGATTATATATTTCTACTGGTCGGGGACTGTCTCTGGAGTGAGCTGGGGAATGTGGAAAGTGGGTTGTGGCCTAATGTTGCCAAAGTCGAGGACGGATGGATGGACAGACGGATCGATGTTTAAAAGAGGTTATTTTAAATCAGGAGAGTTGTGTCTTCTGACAAGATGGCTGCTGTGGCTGCAACAAAGGAATAACTTGCAAGATGCTGGATCTGCTGTAAAACTGTACAATTAAGAGAAATTTATTATTTCAGCCTTTTTCAAACTAAACATTATCTAGAAAATATACAATCTATCATTCCATAGCCTAATACTGTTGTAAAGGAGACATATTGTGCATTGACCATTGTGTTAAAACAGTTACAGATGAAATATGAATCTCCTCATCTCCTTACGTTTTGATGCTTATCAGATTCACCCAGCCTACAACTGCAGCTACTGGATTAAACCCTATATTAGATGATAACTGCTGGAAATCTGGAGCTGTAGGAAAAACAATCCACATTTGATCAGGTCTTTGGATAATATAGAAGCAGTAAAATTTCATCCTGAGCTGTGTTCTCTCCCAAAACCCTTTCCATCTAATATTATTCCTCTAGTTGGTTATCCTCCTTCCTCTGTGGACACTGTTGTGACCCGCTAAGGAATCTGTGCCTGTTCACATGAGCAGACGCCTGCTTTCTGCTTTCCTTTATGCACAGGTCTCTGCTGTGTGTGTGTGTGCGAGAGTGTGCGTTGTCAGATTTGTAAACAGGAAGTGTGAGGATGCATGCAGCGAGGGGACACAGAGAAATGGGATTTCCCACAGAGACAGAGCCGCTCAGCTGAATGAGGCTTACCACGGGTGGGTGGTGTTTGTGTGTGTGTGTGCGTGTTACTTTTAACTCGGGTGGGCTGCTCTGTGGTGTGTATAAATTCTGCAAGGCCGATAAACTGCTTGAGACCATCGCTGCTTTTAATTTCACTGTTAATAGTGCGTTTGATCAGTCGTCCATGAGAGCAAAGCAGAACGCCAAGCATTCGTGTTAAATATGAGCTCTGTGGATTGGGTGCACCGTGGAGATCATGTGGCAGAGCAGCTGCTGGTATCAGGGGCTGTTTCTACATTTGCTGCAAACATGAACAAACTGCTGTTGTCAGACCAGCGCAGAGCACTCTGGATTGGCTGAAGACCCACACAGTCCAGACAAGTGGCTGCTGCAACTGCGAGTAGCTTTATCATTAACAATGAACCAGATAGCTTCCTCTCTGAGCTCAACTTAGACTCACAGAGTCGGGGTTTGCTAGTGAATGTTCATTTGCATTCCTATCTGTATACTACTTCCTAGAAAATCTAGACGCATACTAGCGCTAAGATTTCCAAAACACTGGCAATGCTTCCAAAGTCCTCAGCCTCCGTGGGGGAAGATCAAGCTTAAAAAAATTCTGTGTTCTTGGTATCTACTGAAGACTTCTTTAGCTGAACTGTTATCCTCTGGAAGGCAGCGATCATTCCTACTGAAAAAAGTTGGATCCAAAACAACCATAGCTGCTAAAGTATGAAAGGGCAAAAGGCACCCACCACAGTCTAGCTCTCTGTGGAGCAGATTAAACAAACTGCTGACATCACCCTGTTGAAACGATTGTTTCCTTTTAAATAGTTAATCTTCTGTGCTTCCACTTACTTAAACACCTCAATGATACTGAAAATTGTTGCCATATCATTGTGTAGTTTTGCTTGTTTCATATTTGATGTCTTAAGTTCACAAAACTGTGTCATCTTCCATGGGACACTTCATACCAACCATGATTCTATTTGGACCCACATTGGGAATCTTTTGTACATACTTTAGAATTGAGTATTTAAAGTAATTCTCTATAATCTACTCATACTTAATGTAAAGAAGAGTCTTTTTGACTCCAACAAATATCTATCTACCTGCAGGAGGTCACATTATAGTTATGTTGGATTGATCAGTGGTCATATTCTGTCATTTTTCAAACCTTACCTGGCTTAAAAAGAGTTCAGATCTGCAATCAATAGAAATAAAGTATAAAAACTCAAATGCTGAAAATAATATACACTTAAAATGAATTATAGTCAAGATCTTATCATTCTAATGACTATTAGAAAAGCATAAAAATGCTTAAAATAAGCTGGTAAGCAATGGTTGAACAAATAATTATGAAAGCATAAAAGGCAGCATGTGGGGACAAAATGGTGGAGTTAATTGGCAGTGGTGGGGTCATGGTTTGGAAAAAATTGGATTTTCAAGTTTCTTACCAACTGATCAACTGTCAGGGCTGTGTCAAGCTGGCCAATTCTGGTAACAAATACTAATCTTTTTTGCACATGCGCACATTTTAGTTTTTCTTAGATTTAGCTGAGAGAGTACAGGGTTTCCACCAGAGAACTTGCTCAGCCCGGTTGTAGGTCCTGCTAGGGCGGCTCACCGTGTTTTTGTCAAAAATGTTAACAGGAAGTTGACAGGAAATTTAAAAATATGACAATTTAATTATGTGTTTTTGTAAGACGTTGACAATACTTAAACACCAACTACTACATAGAGTCTTACAAAAAGGCACACTCTTGAAATACTTTAGCAAATAAAAAAAAGTATTAAAATAAACAAATCGTTTGCACTTAAGATAAATCCTAATTAAGTAATCAGCCAGCAAATCTCACAGCTAGCAATGCAATGCTGGTCACATTTAAAAGTCAAATAAATAAACTGCAATCAAGGAACCAACAAACTGATCACTTAAAGTCCAAGGAATAATAATAGGGAACACCTAGAGGAGGTATGCTACATTGTTCTGTGTTTTGACCTCTTCTACTATTTCTGGCAAAAGATCGCTACATGCATTGCGTCTGGGTTTTTCAAAGAACTCCTCCAGAGCCTTTAGTTTAGGTAGTCCATATCAATACAGAAGGTTTTCATGCAACTGTATTGTTGCCTGTCATATTGTGAATATTTTCATACACTATAAAACATACTTACCGTACTTGGTCTTATACAGCCATTCTCTAAATAAAGGATCAACTAACTATTTTGGTTGCTAGCATAAAAATGGAAACAGAAATGGTTACAGAATCAGTGCTGGGGCTGCTCTCTTGACAGTTATTGATGTGGGGAAAAAGGAATGAGGAAGAGTGAGTCCCGGATGATGGTTGCCTGAGTCTTTATAGAAGTTAAGGCTCCATCCAAATACGTTGAATTATAGCTCCTGATCCTTGCTCCTGTTCCTTGACCTTTCATGGGGTAAACAGTAAGCACACCATCATGGGGAGGAAGGGAGCTTAGACTACTGGATCAATTTCGGACAGCCTTTAACTCATACGTCATTACGGAAACTCACATGGATGATGGTAGTCAAATCCAAGCTTACAGCCTTCCGAAAATTAACTACAAAATGTGCGCTCTTTTCTCAATACCCAATAGAGGAATTTGGATGGGGCCTAAGTTCATCCTCCTCACTCCTCCTATTGTCGTTAGTAGAAAACTCAGGTACTATCTCCAAGACTGTGCAATAGCATGGAGTCCAATACCAACCAAGTGTGCATGCGTCCCCGAGATAACTGACCGTTTCCTTTATCAGACGCTTTGTCCATATCTATGTATCTCAAATCTTTGACGTACACAATGTCTGAATCATCTGCTATTTTGTCAATGACGGCTTTCAACAGCACCAACAACCTGTAGCTTCATGTAATATCTAACAGTACAATGTAATAGTATGTCCCAACTAGAGAGGCTGTTTTTGAGCAATTTGAACCAGTGTCTTATTCTTATTTGAACAAATTTGTGCAAAACGTGAGAACTATTAATTGTCCCCTTGACTTTCTTCCTACCAAGTTGTTGAAAGAGGTTATTGATATAATTGGCCCTACTCTCCTGTCTTAGTTAATGTGCCATTTGCTTTCAAACATGCTATTGTAAGGCCCCTGCTTCAAACTCCATATTAATTGCAATGAGCATTGTTGGTATGTGCACTGTTGTCCTGGTGCTGCTGGACCTCTCGGCAGCCTTTGACACTGTCAATCATTCTGTTCTGTCTCATTTAAGCCACGTTGGTATCTGTTGCTCAGCTTCCAAAATGGTTTACATCCTATCTGACAGACAAGTCTTTCACAATTATGATTAAAAATATATGTTTTCCTCCTTTGCTCCTCTGTCACAGTGGGTGCCACAGGGTTCCATTCTTGGTCCACTTCTTTTTTCCCTTTATCCACTGCCATTCAGTGTGATTATAACTTGGCACCACCTGTCTTCCACTGCTATTCCTATGATATTCAGAAGTACTTGTCTTTAACCAGGTAACAGTCACATTCAACAATCCCTTCTAGAGGGCATCTCTGCATTAAAACAGTGGTAAAAAAACAACATTTCCTGTTTTTAAATTAACCAAAGACCGAATACATTTTATTCTGTGAGTATTCAGAATTTTAAATTTAGTGACTCTGTAAGAAATCTGGGAGGGGAAGGGTTGTTGACAAGGAATTTAAATTTACCAAACAAACTGATTTTAACAGTCACATCAAGCTTTATCACCTTTGTCTTTTAGCCAAAGTAAAGCAATTTTTATACCATGCTGATCTTGAGAAGGCTATACATGCTTTTATGAGCTCAAGAATTGATTGCTGTAACTCTCTTTATGACTGCCCCTTGTAAATGGGGCAACGGGCTTTGATTGGTCCAAAATGTGGCTGCAGGTCTTTTAACTGACACCTCCAGACTCGAGCCCATCAGCGTATCCTCCCTTCACTGACTGGCTGTGGGGGGCAATTTGTGAAGTTACACAGTCAAAAATTAAACAAAAAACAACAATATTTTGGGTTATTTAGCATGTCATAAGACGAAGAGAATGGGGATTGATTTTTCCAAGTCATATTTTCACCATTGTCATTCATACATTTATAAATGTCCCAGGTCCCAACTAAATATTCAATTAGCAAGCTAAAAAAATTGCTCCAAACTGAATATCGAGTAAGCAAGATAAATATATATTTTCTAAACATCTTTTTTTATTTTTAAAGTAAATATTTAATTTCCAAACTAAATATTTAGTTTACAGTTACATTGTTGTCTCACTCTCTTGCATGGATAGTGCACTTGCTTTTCATGTGGGAGACCTGGGTTACAACCCAGGTTGGAACTGCTTTGACGTGGGAGTGGTGGCTTAGTGGTTAGAGAGCTGGGCGATTGCCCCAAAAGTTGGCGGTTTGAAACTCAGTCTGAGCAAGACCCTTGACCATAGACTGCTCCTCTAGCATCACTCAGTGTTGGCAGCACACCCTTCCCTAAGGGATGAATTAAACACAGTGACCCAATTTCCTGTCTGTGGGGAAAAATAAATTTTCCAAACTAAATTTGGAATTTTGAAACTAAATATTTAATTTGCAAGCTAAATATTAAATTTACAAACTAAATATTTAGTTTGCACATACATATTTAATTTGGAACTAAATATTTAGCTTACTAACTAAATATTTAGCTCAGACCTATTTTGTTTGGAGATAAATACTTAGTTATCAAGCTAGTTTGCTGCCAACTAAATATTTAGCTCGGATCTAAATGTTTTGCTAATATGCAAATTCCAATAAGCAGAAGTGCACTATCAAAACAAAAGCTGGGTCTTGTGAACCTTTATATAAACGCCTCTGCTGGCAAGACTAAATCGCTGTAGTGGTCACTCATGTATCTTATTATCATCTATCCTTTTTCTCTCCACCTGTTAACATAGGACGAGCGATTTTAACAGCAACACAGACGTTTACTAATGGATCTACAGTAGGGAGATGTTACCGATTTCCAGGGGCTCTCCCTATTTGGCACAGCAAAAACCTCTGACTAAATATTGCTAATTAGTTAGCAAGCTAGTTAGCAGCAAGCTAGCTTGTTAAGTAAATATTTACATATTTAACATCAACAAAATTTTTAGGTCCAAGCTAAATATCTAGTTTGCAAATAAAATATTTAGTTTGAAAATTAAACATGTAGTTTGGAAATGAAACATTCAGTTTGGAAAATAAATATTTACTTTGTAAATTAAATATTTAGCTTGGATATTAAATTTTTAGTTAAAAAAATAAAAATTTAGTTTACAAATTAAATATTTAGTTTGGAAATTAAACATTTAATTTGGAAAATGAATATTTACTAAATATTTAGCTTGTTGACTAAATATTTAATTTGGAGGTAAAAATTTTGTTTGCTATCTAAATATTTATTTTTCAAGCTATTTGTAGTTTGTAGTTTGTAATTCTTTGTCTTATCACCTGTTGCTTTCAAACATCGACACATTTCAAAAAGACTTTAAAAAATAATTTAAGACGTGTTTATTTAGGAAGACTTTTAATACTGAGAAGCACTGTAGCATTTTATTCCAGAGTTCTAACTTTTATTTATTCTTTTAACTGTTCTTAAATTATTTTGATGGTTTTATTTTAAAGCTAATTAAATCAAACCAAATCAAATGAAAGCTCCAACTTGAGTTAATCAATCCAAGCAGCCAAGAAGCTGCTGAAACAGAGCACAGACAAGTGTAGCAGGCTAAAGTCTCTACGAGGCCCCTCATGTAGTCTTAATCCATTGGTCAGCTTCACTGCACAGCTCATGTTTGCTACAGATTGGAAATCTGTATCTTGTAACATTATGTATACTATGTGGTTTAATAAGATCAATCAGTGAGAACAGATGATATATATATATATATATATATATATATATATATATATATATATATATATATATATATATATATATATATATATATATATATATATAGTAGAGGAAGAATATTTATGAGAGGCCCAATGAGACAAACCCTACAATTTCTCTCACATGCCTACATATACTCTCACACAAACACAACTATTCACTTGCATAAAGACAACTAAACCCTCTCACAAACACCACTATAATCTCAATGTCTCACACAAACACCATTAAACTCTCTTACATATACCATTATACTCTCTTACATATACTATTAAACTCTCTTACATATACAATTAAAGTCTCTTACGCATGCCTTTAATTTTCTTACAGATCCTATTAAACTCTCTTACATAAACAATTAAACTTTCTTAAATATACAATCAAACTATCTTACATATACTGTTTAATTCTCTCACATATACCATTAAGCCCTCAGTAGATGCCTGTTCACAGCTATTTGGGTATTTCATTAGCTATCAGATGCAGGACTCTGTGTCTCATGTGGAAACATAGTGGCATATGGAAAAATAAATGACTAAAGCGATGAATCTAAATGTAAGAAAGGTGGGCCCAGGTTTTTGGTCCTGAAAGCATTGAGATAATTTTCTCATTAAAAGTGACTCACTTTACTCCATGACCACAACGTATATTGTTTTCTTTATTGCATATTCAATATCTTTAACATTTAATTTGCCATTTTTTAAATGTCAGCCATTGGTTCCCTCTGAGCATACTCAGATGATTACAGCGGTCTACTGGGGAACTGACCTCCTTCTGAGGCAGCCCTGTAAAAACGATACATGTGAATCACCTGAAATGTCTCCACCACCAGATCTCAATAGGCATGGGTAGATGTGGGGTCCTTGAAGGAAAATGAATTCTTCAGATCACAGTTAGAAAAAGAAAAAACAACTAAAATAAACAAATCGGTGAGGTAAAATATAAATATTTGGAGTGAAGTATCAACCTTGATTTTTAACTATGTGGACTGGCCATGGAAAAACTCAAATAAAATAACTGCTTAACCAACTATATCTGTATCACACTACACACTGCCAGAAGCAGTGTTTGAGCTTACAGCAGCAATGAAAACAAATCCCCCTTTATCTTCTGAGTTAATTCAAACATAATGGTAAAAGGTTTGTACTTATACAGCACTTTATCAAGTCCGATGGCCCCAAAGTGCTTTACTCTACAGTCAGTCATTCACCCACACATTCACACCCTGACGGTGGTGAGCTGTGTTTGTAGCCAAAGCTGCCATGGGGCAGACTGACAGAAGGTGAAGATGAAACTAAATCTAATAGAATTTATTGTCTTAAAGGAGGAAAGTAATCTAGATGCCACCGGAAGTATAGAAACAAAACCCAAAGTGTTGCTCAATTAGAATGTTCTGATCACCGACAGACATTTATTGTAGTTCCAGCAAGCATTGTGTCATTGGTGTATATGCAGTTTAAAGAGTTAAAGCTGATTTAAAATAAATAAATGAATAGGTAATACACCAAAAATGTCATTTATTCTAGCTCCATTTCATCTAAAAAGCTTTGACTTAGAAGTTTTACAATCACTTATATCTTGAAGATAATGTGCAGCCTTTAAAAACATGTTTTTGCAACGGGATGACCTTGAGCAGCATCTTTAATCCACAGCTACTGTAAGTTAATTACATTTTTTTTTTACAATGTCCATGACCCAAGTATATATTTTTATCTCTTCGTGTTCCTGTAGAATCTTCTTGAGATTTTTGGCCTTGTGTGATACATGTTGCATTGCAGTTTCTTTTTAGTGTAAGACAAGCAAAAGCTTGCACATAAATCTATGCAAGTATTTTATTAAGGCAGGCACAGACTCATAAACAGCAATGAAAGAGGGACAGTAACAACACTGGAGACATTCATCAGGACAGTTTTTTATTATTAACACAACTCAAAAACAGTAAAAACGCAGAAGTAAACCAAAAATTAGCCCAAATGTATATAAAGCCTAATATAACACACAATGTGCAACAATAAAAACTGAATGTTTATTCAGTCCATCCATAAATGGCCCAGGTTTTTGCTCTTTGTTTTTAGACTGCACAGCCATCAAATATTAAAGAGTTTTGTTGTGTTGGAAACATTTAAAACTTTTGATCAGCTGATAAATACTTCACATTGATAAAGGCCTGAGAAGGGTCGTTGTTTTTTCCGTTCCCACTAATTCTGGTTCCTAATCCCTTAGCTCTCTGTTCTAAATATCCATCATTTTTTCATGCGGTAAAGCTACGTACATGTTGTGGGCAGATTGATGTGCTTAAAGCCAGGCTGCAACATGTTTAGGGCTGAAGTGGAACATGCTGTGTTGTATGATGTGCCGGGCTGAGCAGCGCTGCGTGGGCGCGTTACTTGCTGCCTCGTCTGTTTCTCTTCCTGTCTCGGTCAGGCTCTGGTAACACTCAACAGAGGACCTCTCTATGGTTGGAAAACTTGCTTTCACATCTGTGGGCGACAATCAGCATGTGGTTTTCGCACAATAAATTCATTTTGAGATAAAAAGGCAACAATTTTAAAAGCCCGATCAGGCCTAAGTAAGAAGCGAGCGCGACTGAATGCCACAGAATGAACATGGAACCTTTTCGGACCAAGAACTTATACGGGGCTGCCTCTTTCCACTTCTGCTAAAAAGAAAAAAAAAAGTTGAATTTTCCAGTTTAATGATTAATTGCTGATAAGGAAAATTTGATCAACGTAAATTTTTCTACAAAGAGCTTTGATTCATTCAGCTCAGTCCGCCCACATGGTTCTGTCTGCTCAAAACGTGGGGAGAGCTCAGCTCAGGACGGTGACGCAGTGAAACAGCTGCGGAGTGATCGGTGTGTCATGGGACGCAGGGAGTGGTGACCACAAGAGTTGGACAAATTAACTTGGCCGGGACAAGCTGTGCAACACAAGAGGCTGCAGCTTGTCCTTGTTGAGAACACACAACAACACACACCTGTTCAAATGGCTGATGCTATAACTGGGCTGCATAAACATGCACACCAGTAAAGGAACAGGTTAGTGACACCCCTGAAATAACCTGAAATAAAAGTGAAGCTGTTCTAGTACGATTTATTTTTATCTGTTAGCTAAAGTCATGGTTTGCTGAGAGGTTCCAAAGGATCGAAGGGATCTCGGTGTACAAAGGTATCTGTCAGGAAAAGAGTACAAAAAAAGTCCATAGCGATTTAAGGTAGTTACCACTAATTAGGCTCATTTCATTCTTAAGTGTAACAAAGCTAATGGATTAAAACAGAAAATTTGATTAGTACATATTGTCCCTTACCTTTTATGATTTTAGCTAAATAATTTTCATTTTTGAATCCTTTTATCATTTTAGAATGTGTATCTATATCTGGATCAGTAGCAAAGACATACTGCCATATTTTTGACCTATTTCGACCTATAATTACCTATTTTGGGACTCACGCAAAGAGTAGAAGCTATTAAAATAATGATACTGCCAAAAATACTTTTTTCAGATGATACTAGTAGAACCAGCCACAACTATGTTTCAAGAAATTGATCATTTGATATCCAGATTTATTTGGCAAGGGAAACATCCTAGGATTAGAGTTAAAACTTTACAGCAAGCTGAAAATAAAGGAGGACTTTTCCTCCCTAACACTAAAAACCAGTAGAAGGTAGCCCAAATAAACCCATTAGTGGCAAAATGGAAAGACATTGAATGTACAAGTAATGGTATTCCCTTGCAAGCAGAAATTGGTAATATAGAGTTAATAAAAGACTTTAAAGAACTTAATCTATGCTCAGAATCAGAATTTAGGATTTGGCCAAAATTAGTAAAAGAAAATAAAGAAACCCGTTTGCCGATTTGACGGATGGCATATGACCAAGATTTTACACTAAATAACACTGATAATACTTTTTTTTAAAATGGGTCGAAAAGGGCCTGGTAAAATATCATGCAGGCTACCTGAAAAACATTCTAGGTATCATAATAGAGACATTATTTAGACAAAACAAACAAAGACAATCCGGGTAGGCCTTTTGTTTGTATTAATATTTTTCTAAAGTCATATCAGTCAAACACCATTAACAATTTAATATCCAAAATGTACTATGAATTACAAAACCTGCAGGGAGAAGATACATTATACATCAAGGAGAAATGGGAGAGGGAGGCCAGTTATGAGATTCACATTGAAGAGTGGTTAAACTATTTTAAATAACTATTGGAAATGCACATCCTCATTAACAAACAGGGAGTTTGCCTGGAAGAATGTTATATTCTTCTTTAAAACACCAGCTCAGAGAGGCAGAGACAGACGATTCATGCTGGAGGTCATATAGATCAAAATATGCTGGTCATTATCATGTCCTTTTGAGCTGTCCTAAGTTACTCTCTTACTGTGGCAAAATTTAAAAAAAGGGCAGAAAGTGTTGTTGGGGCCAATATTACCCTAAATGTGGAAACTCTTTTCCTGGGTAAACGACCAAGCGGGGTAAAGGGTTTTACAAAACATATGTTTAATACAATGCTAGTTACCAGCAAAAAAAAAAACAATCACTAGGAAATGGATGAGTGATGAAACACCTACATTAAAAGACTGGATAAACGTGGTTCAGGACATTCTTCAGATTAAAGAACAGGATAGATTTGAAGAATGCTGCACATTATGGGGGACTCTTGTGAACTCTAGATCTGAAACTATTGAAAAGGAAGTGTTACCCATCTTTACTTAGCTACTCAGTTCTGTCTGGATAATTAGTTTTATTGTGTTGAAGTGTTGCTTCAATTACACCATGTGAATAGATGTAACACATCTTCTTCACGTTGTTTCTAAATAAAAATTTAAATAAAAAAAGAGAAAGATATCCCGCCTCTCGCTCATTGACAGCTGGAGATAGGCACCAGCACCCTCGCGACCCACAAGAGACAAGCATGACGGACGATGGATGGATGGATGGATGGATGGATGGATGGATGGATGGATGGATGGATGGATGGATGGATGGATGGATGGATGGATGGATGAGAAAGACAGGGATCACTCCAGAGGAAAAAACGAGGGCGGGTCTTACACACAAAAATCCATCTTGTAACACTCCGGGTTCAAGCATTTGTGTCCGAACCAAAAACGGTCGGGCCAATCACGTTGCAGTATTGAGTTTTAAGGCTGGACATACCGGTGCAACGAAAGCCAGAGTGGTTGAGCCCAAAGCTGAACCAACGCAAACATGGCAGCGCAGGAGGACACATGCGTAGCTGCTGCTGTCACATCTGTTTTTTAAGAATCTACAATTTCTTCTTTAATAGTAGTATATCGTGATTGGCTAAAACCAACCTTTGGTAGGTGGGCACAAGGTGTCGCTTCACTCAATCAGCTCAAAGAGTTCTGCTGATTGTCCCTCCTTTCCCCAAATGGATTCAATGGGAGCAGTCCCAGAATGATAATGTGCAGAACGTAGAGTTCTACACATTATCATTCTGGCTGGCCAGGTTAGTATGATTTAATCTAGAGGGCCTCGTCTCTACAAGTAACTCCATGACTTCTCAGTGAGTTTCTTGTTTTCCTTCCAGGTCAGCACCTTAGTGGTGGAGCTTCAGCTGCTCACCATGGGTTGCTTTGCTATACAGAAACCCCTACAGACCATCCAAACATCCCGTTTAAAAAACTTCTAGACTGTAGACCATACCAGGTTGTTAAAACTTTACCTGTTATATGGTTTCCAAACTATTAGTCACATGAAGCTAAACAATTTCTGCCATGGCTGAGGTGCACAGCATGCGCCCTCAGATAGATAGCAGGCCTCCCTGCAGACAGAGTGGTGGGAAGGAAAATATTCATCCATCCATAGTCTATACTATGTTTGGGCCTATCTCCAGTGGTCACGCGAGAGACAGGACACATCTTGGACAGATCGCCCATCCATCACGAGCTACACAGAGACATACAGGTCAAGTAACCATACATACACACACACCTAATAACAACAGAATTTAACTAATTGGAAATTAGTTAAATTATGTTGGAAATTCACTGTGCAATGTCAAAATACACACCATATATGGACGGTGGGACCATGATTAACTTTCTGTAACTTCAATTTTACCCTATTTAAATATAATTTAGACTGCGTATTAAATAATTATAAGAATTTTAATATTTGATAAGCAAAAAATTACCTACATCACAGCATTTCATTCTTTTCTCTTTACTTTGAAACTTTTAGAAACACAAATTAATTTTTAGAAATAGGATACAGAATGTAGATATCATTAAATATTTAAAATAGGGCAGTCAAACAATTACAAATTTTAATCGCGATTAATTGCATAATGTTAATCGTTAACTCAAGATTAATCGCATATTTTATCCTTTTATTTCTGAAAGTGTAAAGGCCTATTTGGGCATTTTAATATGCAATTTTGCAATAAATGACACAAAAAAACATGCTTGTACAAATATTATTTTTATTTTAGATTTTTCAAGCACCATAAAATGTTAAACTCTGGCCAATAATGGCTAAATCGCTAATAATAACGCCCTGATGTTTACACAATGTGTAAACAAATGTGTAAATAAATACCTGTTTTCATGCCGAAATATTTTTTCGCCTCTTAAACAAATATAGACATGGTATTACGCATATACATATAAATGAATACTAATTTTACCTTTCAATAAAGTCACAAATTTTTTTTTTCACTCTCACACACACACACACATCTAATTCTGAGGTGTCACACCAACAACAATCATTTCCTTGTATATTTCTGCATGCTGGTTATATCCACATTCATACACAGTTTTTTTTAAAGCCTGGAAAAAAGGTTTAAAATGTCCAGGTCATTCCAGTCTTACACTTTGCTTGTAACTGGGCAGGAGCTTAATACCTTGAAAGAGAACTTTTAGCACAGCTTCATGTGCTGACACTGTAACTCCAGGGTGTTTGTGATTGAGCCTTAGTTTGTCAAATACAAAGACAACAAATTAATAATCATTAAAGTACGGTTTATGGGTTGGGTTTCTACAATGTTATCAGGGTGTAAAAACTTATCTTCAGAACCAATCTCTGCTCGAAATGGTGATCTGCAACACGTAATCTACTTTCAGCAGTTATTGCAACCGTAAACTGCAGAAAATACGTGCAGAGTTGCTCTGTCTGCCTTTACTCCCGTCAGCTCTTAAGTCAGCCTAGAGGAGGATGCGCTGCAGCGTGTAATGAGGCAGAGGCATATTTCAGCTGGTTATACTCAAAATGTCTGTAGTGCAAGCAGATCTCTTAATAACTCCTGTTTATCGTCACTTATTTTAGAGCCCAAATAAGCAACTTCACTTTCAGAAACAGGCTAAAAAAAATGCTACCCATGACTCATGACATTTACAAGTGACTTTAGAAAAAAGCTCAAAGTCGCATAAGATAAGTGGACTTGGCAACAGTGAGCGCAGGTCTGTTTTGCTACAGTCTCTAGCATTCTACGGAAAGCGGCGAGGGTAAAAGAAACACAGTCCGGAGCGCGCTGCGGGGGAAAAAACTTTAGGGAACGGTGTGTGTGCTTTGACGCGTGATTAACACGCAACATAAAAATTGTCGCCGTTATGGTCTAACAAAGTTAACGTGTTAATAACGCGCTAAAACTGACAGTCCTAATTTTAAATAAAAACAAGTGGGCCAGGGAACTATCCAGATTTTGTGAGATGCTTAAATGGAGTTCATCAGCTAAACATACATACACTGTGGACACACAGACAGCCCTTTATTCATCACTATGGATTTCTTCATCTGACTTTACTTTTAAAGTAGAGTGATACATTGGAACGAAGATTGTCCTGCCAACGTTCCTCATCCCCAGGTGGAACGTAGTTGTTTCCTCAATATTTGTGAGCCGCTGTGTAGCTTTGACAGAAACA